>NC_056727.1:217540790-217623290 GCF_019279795.1 Protopterus annectens
AGGTCTCTGGAGCGTGTGGTGCGGAGGGATTGGGATTACTTTAGATTTAGCATTTCTAACAGAGCTGGGTCAGATGGGTCTATATTAGACAATCAAACTTTCAAAGGTTCCAGTGTCATATGGTCGACACCATATGATTACATTTTTGAAAGTTCGAACGTTTTAACAGAGATCTCCATACAGTGCGGAATGGGAAGATTTCCCTTTTCTGCACTTTAGTGCGATCTCAGAGTTGGTGTATTTAAAGAGCAGGGAGTGTGGTGGGCACAGCCCCCCAAGTGGGTGGTAGTTTGGTGAGTTTATCAATAATTCTTGAGTGAGGAATGGTATCAAAGGCCTTGGTCAGATCAAGGTAGGCTGTACACACTGCCTTACCTTCATCCACAGCCCTGGTGACTGACTCAAAGAGGTCAACCAGGTTGAGCAGGCATGATCTTCCTTTCACAAAGCCAAATTGCGTGGGATCTAGAGTTTGGAGATTTCCTATATCTTTGTTAATCAGGTCCATGATGATGTGCTCCATAGCTTTACATATCAGACTCATCAGGCTAATGGGGCAATAATTCCCAGGGTCTGTAGTTGCTCCCCATTTATGGAGAGGGATGACTGTAGCAGTGAGCCATTCAGTAGGGACAAAGCCTGAGGTGAGGCTGTGACTGAACAGGGCACACAGATGTGGTGCCAGTTCACTTTGTAGTTCATGTAGAACACAGACAGGGGATATTACCGGGTCCCATGGAAGCTGTATTCTTGGCCTTGGACAATGCAGTTTTAACCTGTGCTGCAGTAATGCTGGGTGCCTGGCATTCTTCCGGTATTGTGATTGGTCCTTGGGGGGGAGGGGCAAAGCTGGCACTGAATCTGTCAGCCAGTATGTTGGCAATATCTTTTGGCTCAGTATAGGAGGTACCATTGTGCAGTAACTCATGGCAAATCTGGGTATTGCCATGGAGGTTCTTGATATAGCTATAGAAGGCTTTGTGATTGTTTTTAGTGTCTGCCACAATTCTGCCTTCATAGCTGGTTTAATAGGATTTGATGAGGGATCTCAACATTTTGGTGAGACTAATAAAGGAGTTTTTCCAGTCTTGGGACTTCACCTTTTTCTGCAACAGTTTCTTCCTTCTGTTGTAGCATTTATTAATGGCAGGGGACCAGTAGATTGGCTTTCTGTTTTTGGAGGAGAGCATCTTCTGTTGGGTATGGCTAGTTCCATGCATTTATGTGCATGTTTGTATAGTGCATTAGTATATGATTTGGCAGTCATGCAGCTATTTTCCATTGACATGGGTGCCATGAAGTTAGCCATCTCTGTTTTTAGGAGTCCAAAGTCAGCTTTGGAGAAGTTTTTCAAGGTGGTTACATTTGCGGGAGTGTGTGGGTGAGATGTGGATTTCCATGGTGATTAGTTTATGGTCGGATCTGACCAGGTAGGGATTGACTGTTGGTGTAGAGCAATGGTCGCCCATGTTAGTAATAACCAGGTCAAGGATGTTACTTCCTCTAGTGGGGGTCAGAATGAGCTGGTCCAGGTCATTGGAATTGATTAATTCCAGGAAGCATTGAGCCAGTGTATTGGTGCTTGAGTAGTTTTCCAAATTGATGGAGGAGTAGTTGAAGTCTCCTAGTAAGAGAGTGTTGGGTTGGACCTTGATAGATTCCAGGGTGCTTAGGAACATGGAGCGGGAGTCTAGGGACATGGTTGGGGACCTATAGCAGGCTATGACCTGGATTGCCATCTTACCCAATGTTAGTTGTACCTGAAGTATCTCAGATGCGTTATGCTGGGCTACTAATCTGGAGGTGTGCATATCCTTTATTGATATGGAGACACCACCACCTTTGGAGCTTTGGTCCATGTTTTGGGGCTGAAAGGTGTGGAATGAGTTATAGCCTGATAGAGCAAGGGTGCTTTCTGCCACTTTAAACCAGGTCTCCATTACAGCACAAATGTCGATGTTTTCCATTTTGAGGAGTGCTTCAAGTGAGTGCATCTTGAGATTTAGACGTCTAGCGCTGAGCAGCATAACCCTCAGATTGCATTTATTTATAGATGTTACGGTGGTAATTTGATCTTAGGAACACCACCTAAAAAGGCACTATAGGGTGGCAAGAGCCTTGGCCAGTACCCAGAAACCCAGGTGTGACAGATGCAGGCCATCGTTGGCAAAGCATCGAGGTCTGTCAATCATGTCATCCCAAGCAGACAGATACTGGATCCTCTAAGAATTACACCAGAAACTTAGCCAATTGTTGAAGTCAATCATTTTTTGTTTGTACTGCGGCATCATTCTGTGTGATGGTAGGATACTGCTCAGGGCTAGTGTCATACCTGCCTGGGCCACATAATCCAAGAGCTCCACCATGTCTCTTCATGTAGTCCAGAGACGTGCATCTCAGGTCATTCACACCCACATGGACAATGACAGAGTCATACTTGTACTTGTTGTGGAGTGGCCTGAGTGAATGCGCTAGTGTCAGATTCTGGCACCTGATAGACAGCTGACTGTTACCTTCTCCTTATTCAACCTAGTGAGTGGGACATCTGTGTCCCTCACTATTGAGTCACCTATGATTAGTGTATTGGGCAAGGTGTTTAGACTTAGGGGCTTCGGTTGAGGGGCACACTGTGGCGGTGAGCTTCTGTATGTGTCCTGTGGTTTGTGCTGTGTTGTGGTGGTCTAGTGCATTTCTGTCTTGGAGGTCTCTACTGTTTGGGTAAATTTCTATTGAGAGCCTCTGAGAAGGTGGGTGTGTGGTTTGTGTTTTTATGTGAGAGCTGTGATAGTGGGCATAATGGAGGGCTATGTGTTCCATGTGGTGTGGTGCAGGTGTTGACCTTCTCCTCTTGACCAGCTAGTCCAGTCTTGGCTGGAGAGTGCATAGCTTCCAATTTGGTGATATAAGTGCATCTCTCACAAGTCTGAGTTTTGGGAAGTAAGAGGAGTGGGTTGTTTATAGGTTCATAGGTTCATAGGTTCATACTAGGCTATCTGCCCTAGGGCATTTATAAGCCTGAAGGATACTATGCCCATTATTTTGCCGTACCTCTGTCCAGTAGTGACACAGAGGTGATCCCCAGGGTAAACCTGCAAATCTCCCGTCCATTTGTCAAGATTCCTCTTGAACAAGGCCAGCGAGGTGCTATGCCTCACATGTACCGGGATCTTGTTCCACAGCATAGGGAGTCTCTGGGTGATGAAATGTACATGAATCAGTTGCTACACTGCCTCAGAATGCCCAATTGCACCAGGTTAATTGGAGAAAGCACAGGGAACTGCCCTTTAATCATGTCAGGGGGGGTGGTCATAACTATTAAGTACTGGAGCAGGGGCAGGCGCAATATCCTGTGGCACTAGCGATGAGACAGTGTTCAGTCCACAATTATGGGCCAGAATAGACAAAACAAAGATTAAAACTGATGCATCCAGCACTACATCCAGGCTATGTGCTACAATGCATTGTTTGGCTATGTTTGCCATCAGACATCACCTAGAGATATGACACAGTTGTGGGGAGGGACACAGTGACAGGGTCAGCAATGAGTATAGTGATGTGAAGGGATTAAGGTTGTTGGAATGAGTGATATGGACAGGACAAGACATTGGAGGGAGCTGGATATACTGTGTAGTGAGGGAGTAGTGCTTCCTGAGAGCAGTAGGTGTCCAGATGCAGTAAATACTTGCTCTGAATATGTGTGTATGACAGGTACTGTGAGACCAGAGTTGGGAATGAGACAGACTGTGAATTTCCCTGGCCAAAGGAGCAGCCCTTCTGAGGAATGACACTGGCATGAATATCAACCAACAAGGATGAAAATAAACCATGAGACCACATCTGCCTAGCCATGTGACTGTCCTCTACATAAGCTACATATCTGTGCAGGCGACCATGCTGTGCCACACCAGCTGCACCACTGTTGGGTGGTGTGAAGGATGTAACAGTATGTGACCTTGACCTATCTGTCCTGTGGGGTTTTCCCACAATGGAGGTAGATGAGTGATGGCCATGGGAATGGTGTCAACCCTGAAGTGTAGAGGCAAATCACTCTGTTGGTAGTAAGAACACCCAAGTGCCTGTCCAATAGTTCAGTCAATTTGGTGATCCCCACATGTATGTCATCAAATAGGCCATGTGGCACACCTGTCTTCTCTGTCATGGAGGTGGTGGCATCTCCAGGGACTGAATAACAATACTACACAACCATTGAGTAGTGCCCATTGAGAAATCCATTTCAAGCAATGATCGATACTGGAGCCATAGTGCTGGTGACCACTGGCCCACTACTCCTGATCCATTCACATGTTAATGGATATGCTACTGCCCATTGCAGGGCATAGGCAGGGGACAAAGGTGCTACCTAAGTAGAGGTGATGGACATGACCTACCATTCAACATACACTAAAGAGGTGAAGGTAGGTTCCACCTGCAGCATAGCTGTGCCATTGGACATGGATGGTATTGTGCCTTTGTCAGTCACCCTTGATGATAGTGGCACTGTGTTATCAGGCACTACTACTGTAATGCTGATATCATCATCAGTGTCCATTACAGTAATGATGTTAAGCATGTCTGGCTCCATGGTGGAGTAGAAAATAAGTGTAGCACCTGTGAAAGCAGAGAAATAAACTCCCATGTGTAGAACTGCCAATCTGTGACAATTGTACTTCCCTGTGATGCATCAGTGGTACAGATAAAAGCTATGCCAAGAATATAACCAAGCATTATTTTGTAGTATGCGTTTGTGACTGCATCCCAGATGTGCCTGTAGAGAACATAATATATATTTATTTATTTATTTACATTTGTTTACCGGGAAATTCCGACTAGACGCAGGAACTTTTTCAGTGGATGCCCAGGAAGAAAAGCTCCACATCATGTGCATGATAAACAGAGATACAAGGTTGCAGTAATAGTAAACAACATTACAGGTTATTGTCTTTAATACAATAACAATATATTGATTATAAACAGTACATACAGTAAATGTTGCAAGTTAAGATAGTTTCTTGTCGTTTATAATATTAGTAACAAAGTTGTCAGACAAGATTTTAAAGTATGTAAAGACAACTAGCTAGTTCTGACTGTGGTTAGTAGTGGCGGTAGTATAGATGGGTTAAGAGTCTAGGTGGGGGAGGTGTTATTCTGGATTAGAACAAGGACAGAGCCAGTGCAAATTTAAGTGGAATTTGAGTGCAGTCTTGAAAAGGCTGCCAGAAGGTAGAGTAGTTATAGAGGGTGGAAGATTGTTCCAAAGTTTAGATATGGTACATGAAAATATGGCTTCTCCTGCTGAGTTTTTGGGTTTGAAAACAGTGAGTTGATTTTTGTTGCTTGATATTAGGATCCTAGTGGGGTGATAGGGTTGGAGAAGGGTTTGAAAGGAAGGGATGTTAAGGGGGTGGTTAATAAGTTTATGAGCAAGGGTGAGTTGATTAAAGTGAAGGAGTTGTGGGAGTTCTAGCCAGTTTAGTTCTTTAAGGGAGATACAATGATGGCTGCGGTAGGAGGTTCCAGTAGCAAATTTAGCAATTTTGTTGTAACAAGCATCCAGCTTGTGTAGGTCTGTCTGTTTAAAGTTGGTAAGTATGGGGGGATGCATAGAGCAGGGTGAAGATTAGCTGGGAATTGGCTATGGAGATTCTAGCCGCCTTGGTTTGGAATTGGTGGCTTCGATATAATGTGCCACATTTCTTGTGAACTTTATTTATTGTGAGAGATATGTGGGTGTCAAATCTAAGTTTGTTGTCTATTTCCAAACCAAGTAATTTTGTGTGTTCTGATGGAGAGATGATGGTATTGTCTTTGGCAAGAATGTTGAAGTGGGGGGTGTTTTGGGTGGCTTTGGAAGGTTGGAACAGGAGAAGTTTTGTCTTACGTGGGTTGAGTAGGAGCTGAGCATTGGATAGCCAGCTTTCTACAGAAGAGAATGATTCCTGTGTGATTTGTTGTAGTTCTGGTAGAGTGGGGCAGAGCAGATGAGAGTAGAGTCATCTGCATACTGTATAAGAGATGCTTGTGTGGTGGCAGTATGTAGGTTTAGTGGAAAGTGAGAATAGCAGAGGGCCGAGGATAGACCCTTGGGGAACTCTGAGAGTAACTTGGAGGTGAGGTGATAGGTTATCATCCTAGATTACTTATTGCTGGCGTCCGTGTAGATAGCTGTGGAACCAGTTGCAGGCTGATTGTGAGAAGGAGAGGTTGGGGAGAGTAGAGAGTAGTAGCTCATGAGATACCATGTCAAAGGCCTTTGAGAGATCTAGAAATATGGCAGTAGAGAAGAGGCCATTGTTTTTGTGATGAAGTATAGTGTTGGTGAAGGAGAGCAGAGTGGAGGTAGTGCTGTGATATGGCCTGAAACCATGTTGGGTTTTGGAGAGGAGATTATTAGCTAGCAGGTAGTTGGAGACCTGGGTGTTGATACATTTTTCAAGTATCTTGGAGAGAGGGGAGAGGATAGCATTGGGGCATTAATTGGAGAGGTCGGTGGAGGGGGTGCCTTTGTGGAGGGGAATGATGTGGGATATTTTCCATATCAAGGGAACATAGCCTTCTGTTATTCAGTGGTTGATTAGAATTGAAAGTGGGTAGGCTAATGTATCAGCTGCAATTTTCAAGTATTCAGAGGGGAGGGTGTCAGCTGCGAATTTGGTGGGTTTAAGTTTTGACAATAGTTTTTTTATGTTGGAGGTAGGTACTGAGGTAAAGAAGAAAAGATGAGTGGGAGGTTTAGGGTTAGGAGTTGGGGGGGCTGTTGCAGAGAAGTGTTTGTTTAGAGATGTTATAGTTTCAGTGAAGGTGAAAGTGTTTGTTGAAGGATTCAGCAATACTGCTGGAGAAGGGGGGAATGGATGGCTGGGGGGTATCAACCATCCCTGGGTGGAGGATAGTGTTAATAGTGGACCAGAATTGCTTAGCATTGTGGTTGGTAGAGTTTAGGGTGGATTTATAGTAGTGGGATTTGTCTAATTTTATATTCTTTTTGGCTTTATTGCACAGTTCAAGGAATGATTGCCTGAGTTATTTTTTGTTAGTTGCCAGTGCTCCCAGGCCTTATCTCTGGATTTCATTAGGGTTCTGGTGGTCTTTTGTAACCATGGGGCATGCCTGGATCTGACTTTGGCATTTCTTACAGGAGATGGTGTTTAATATCCCTGAACTCATGGCACAGATTTACCACTAAAATGTGTTGCTAACATAACAAAGTTCCAAGTTCGTACATCCTTAACAGAGACATTGAATGGTGCATCTATTTCAGCTTCCATATCCAGGCCTCCTTCACATGTCAGTGTATATTTAGTCTCCCCAGGCAGAGACAACAGAAACTCCTCCATGCCAATAAGGATGGTCTTTGACAGTGTACTCCCCACCTTTGGCTATCCCTGCCTGTGCAGTGGCATGGACCTTGCTGCAGGCATGCAGGACCATATTGATGACCCTATGTCAGACCTGATGGGCTGCTCACTTGTAACCACTGACTGCATTAACATCTGTTACCAGCTCATGCCCAGTCACTCTTCTCTGTGCTCAGTATCCACCATCCTTGCTCACAGAAGCCTGCAGTAGCGCATTGATCTCTGTCTGGGAGAAACTTTCCAAGGTGCTTCCACTCTTTAGGCACTATGTATCTGTCTCACTGTGGATATACACCTATGGACAGCGTGCAAGCAAAAAATACACACAGTATTATCTGTACTAATCACACAACTATGTGGCAACTATGCTACCACGGGGTACCATGCCTAATATAATCCAGTATCAGTTTAGTAAGGCAGCATTTTAAGGCAACCCTTTATGAACCCAAACTGGGTGAGGTCCAGTGTTTGAAGGTTGCCAATGTCTTTGTTTATAAGTTCCATAATAATACACTCCATGGCATTGCAGATAAGGCTCGTCAGACTGATGGGACGGTAGTTTCCGGGATCCAAGGTGGATCCCTCCTTGTGGAGTGGGATAACTGTAGCTCTGCGCCACTCAGTGGGCACGAAACCTGATGTGAGGCTATAATTAATTCACATATTCTCTTCCACCTTATATCAATTATTCATTGTGTCTTACCCATCCCATCTATTATATTCCATATATATTCCATGGATGCAGACTTTGTGCATCACATCAGAGTCGTCTCTATCTAAACTGCCTACCAGGGAACATAGTCTGCCTCACACAGTGCCAGATTCATAAGTTTGATGTACTACTACTGCCTGCACCTGAGACTTTTCTTCTGTCATTCCTCATTCAACTATCCATACTCTCTACCACCCTGTCATCAAGTTGCTGTGGAACAAACCTACCATTACATTCATGTAGTCAGTCTCCCAACCTGCCAATGGCCCGCCCTTTCCCCAGCAAATATTCCACACTTCTGTAATCTATAGATTACAGAAGTGTGAAATTATAGATCAACATAGTTATTAACGGCAGAGATATATGACAACCATCCTTCTGCTACATATATGACATTGATGTTATAACTGCATATCTGTTAGGTATCTATTTCTTGTTAATGTTTGCTTTGCTGCTAACTATTTTAGCCAATGCTTATAGCTTTGCTTTGCTGTGTGTGTCTCATACCTTGTTACTACACACTGAACTGTTCTGTTGCCCATCCTACCACCAAGGATTCCCACCAGTGGCTTGGTGGTGCAGACTGGGCTGATAGTGGTTGTTTCACCACAATCCCTCACATCATCATCTATCTTGGGAATGACTAATTGGCATAATTCAATGCCGTATCTATGGCCATCCCCTTGCCATTAATACATAGTACCCTGGTCAGTCTGCCATGCCTTACTTCCACAGTGGCCATTCCACCACTCCTGCCTGTGCCAGTTACCACTGGCATACCACAGACATGCATCTGACAGGATGTTAGGTTATGATTGATGGTGGCTGTCTCATAACATGGTACATTATTATCAATGGGTTTCAGAGTCCCATGTGTATTACTGTTGAGATTATGTAGTGGTTATATGACATGGTCTCTGTGGTGTCATGCAGGGCACCTTTGGTTGGCCATGTCTGCCACCTGCTGATAAGCTCATATGGTCTGTGCAACCAGTTTGACAACCACTCCTGAGTTATGACTGCAAGACATTGTATGCCAGCTGCAGAGGAGCCATTGCTGTAACATTCATCTGCTTGATTGCAAACCCTGAAAATGTAGCTTCCCCATGGCTGAAGTATGATAGGATGTGCTGATAAGGAGCAACCAAAATCAGTCTAAGATCTGCACTTAAAAGCTTTTCCTTGCTTATCCCTTTTTAAGGATCCAAACCTGAACAATAATTTGACAGCACCCCTGCCAAATACGTAAGAATAGTAGATAATCCCATCCTGTTTTAGATTGCCACTTACTGATTCCTACCAGTGCAGTTGATGCTCTTGTGTAATTATAAAGTAAAGCTGTAAGTATCACGACATCAGGTTAATACAGAAGAATCATTCCTTTGATAGCATCCTGGCTGGCCTTAGGAATAAGTTAGGTAGTTTTTTTATTTTATTATTTTTAATTTTATTTTACATTTGTTGACCGGGCTAGCCTAACTGGATAAATGTCCATTTTCCGTAGTGGCCCGGGGAGAAAAGCTCCAAGACAGATACAAAAATACGGGGAGATAAGCCCCAAGACAGATACAAAATACAATATAGAAAGCTGCAACAGTCCAAAGTTAAACAGCTGTTGGTAATATAAAGTACAGTACTCATCATAAGCATAACTCAAGTAGTAATAGGTAATATAAAAGAGATGTTACTATATACATATATTTAAATTGTCATGACATAGTCTTTGTTTTTTTAAGGATAAGTCTATAAAGGTGAAGAGTATTCATTAGTGTAAAGGAAGAAAGAAAGTTAGTCAGGGTAAGCAGACAACCACCTACAGCACTGTTCTCGCTGCTCTAGTAGAAGCGTTTTGCCCTCTGACTCCTGTCCCTCGTACAATTCATCTGTTCTGATTTTCACAAAACATTTACATTTTTGCCTCACATTTTTGGACTATTTAGTGATTTCAAGACTGAAATCACTAAATAATGTCAGACATTTGAGTTTCAGACTTTATATTCTTTAGAAAACGAATGCAAATGCAAAACCTGTTATTCTAGCAACTTTCTAAGTTTATAAAAACAACATTTAAATCCTGTTCCTGATTTGCCCCCTCCCCTTTCTTGTGATACAGTTTTGTGTGTGTGTGTGTGTGTGTGTGTGTGTGTGTGTGTGTGTGTGTGTGTGTGTGTGTGTGTGTGTGTGTGTGTGTGTGTCTATATACACACATATATCTATATATATATATATATATATATATATATATATATATATATATATATACACACACAGATATATCTCCCTTGAGGGTTACAGTCATTCAAAACTGCCAGACATTCAGGTTCTGTGCTTTTCCTCAGAAAATGTTTCCTGATGCAAAACATGTTGTTCTGCATAAATATGCTGGCCTGTCTGTGAGGGAATATGACTATTGGCTGATTTTTGCTCATTATTCTGATATTGCTGGATTGCTGTCATTTGCTTGAAAGAACTTGGAATGCTTTAAAGGAAACTCCAACTTAGAGCTATAAAATCTATTTTTTCACTGTTTTCTGAGCTATTTTAACACCCCAAAATCACTCTGGCTGCTTCTTATATAATTTTATTGTGTTTTCCACAACATGGCTACCAATTGGGCTAGACATAGCAACATGATCCTGTTTTACATTAAGCCTTTCTCTTTCCCATAATCCATTTCAAATCTGCTTTATATGACTCATGCTAGATATAAGGAAGTAGTGGTGTATTCCTGTGTGATGGAATTAGTGACAGTCACTGTCATCTTGTATGAATGTCCCTCATTTCTGTATGCCTAGGAGCTTGTTTTACAGTACACTAAAGAGTTACACAGCTGCAACCAAGTAAGTAGCTAAATTGCAGGCCTTTGTTTAATGTATCTTTTTGTAGTCCAAAATGAATTGACACTTCCCTCCCCCCAACACGTTGGTAAATGTGTTGATACTTTGCAAGAATTACAAGAAAAAAAGTGTTTTCTGACTTTTCTCTAAATGTCACAGACATCTTTGATACTTCATTTAGGGTCTATATTAGAACATTGAAGTTTCAAAACTTTGAATGTTCTAATATCGACCCCTATTCAGCAAAAGCTGAAAACATTGAATATACAGAACAGCAAATTTTTTCCTAGGGAAAAAATTTGCTGTTCCAAAACACATACACACAACACAAGCACACCAAACAAACAACAATCCACACATATACACCTAAAATCTTACACCTAACCCTACACTAAACTATACACACACCACTAACTATCCACTCACCTTAACCCTAACCCTAAGGTCCATCACTATTGCACACTGACCTCACCCACACTCTAACCCTAACTCACTTACCCCACCCTAACCCTCACGTCCACAAAATCCCACCCTTACCTGACACGCGTCCTAACCCTATCACCTAACCCGCCCTAACCCTCACGTCCACACAATCGCACACATGCCTAACCCGCGCCCTAACCCTAACTCACCTAACCCACCCTAACCCTCACATCCACACAATTGCACACATACCTAACCCGCACCCTAACCCTAACTAACCTAACCCACACTCAATCGCACACTTACCTGAACCCAATCCGTAACTTTCCACCACAGCGCTGAAAATACCGAAGCAACAGAAACAGACAACCAAATTCTTTCCCTAGGAAAAAATCTATTTTCTGTTGCTTCGATATTTTCAGCTTTTGATGAATATGGGTCGATATTAGAACATTCGAAGTTTTGAAACTTTGATGTTCTAATATAGACCCTTCATTTAAGTCATATTAAAATGTAAAGCAGTATAAACAACAAACATTTAAAGTTTAAAGGTTAGCATTTCAATATGAAACTCCACAAAAAAACTAATAATTAAAGACCGCAAAGCCCACTACTCCAAACTCCAGTCCTTGCACTCAACAAATCCCAAAATATTCTGAGACTGCATCTCATCCTTGCTGTATCCTGGCAACAAAGAAAACCCCTGCCCAGACCCCAACCTCTCCAACCTTGAAACAGCCAAGCCAGTTCAACTCATTCTTCATAGACTGCATAGCTAAACTATCAGCCTCCTTTCCACCCCCCTCCTCCACCACCACCCGCTCCTGCCCCAACCACCACCCCAATCATCAACCTTCCTCCACATCCTTGTGCCTCAAGCCCATCCACACAAGAACTATAAAAAGACTTCTCCTCAAACTCAATCACTGTTGCAATGCACCCAACAACCTTCCATCCACCTTCCTCAAACAATCTGTAGACAGCATTGCCTATCCCATCTCTATTCTTATAAATAGATCCATACAAGAATCATACGTCCCTTCTATCTGGTGCCATGCTTACATCATCCCCCTCCACAAAGGTTGCAAAAATACTGATACCACCAACTTCAGACCTATTGCCACCCTTTCCCCTCTTTCAAAAATACCAGAGAAAACAATACAGTACAACTCATAGCACACCTAAGACTAAACAATCTCCTCTACCCTACCCAATACAGCTTCTGCCTTGGCCACAGCACCATGACTGTCCTTCTTTCCTTTCTTGAAACCATAAACCTCGAATGCAACTCAGGCAAGTTCATATCCATACTATTCCTAGATCTGTCAAAGGCCTTTGACACCATCTCACACACCCTACGTATATCCCAACTCTTCACCCTACACCTCTCTCCCACCATCATTGCCTGGTTTTCCAGCTACTTGTCCAACCACCAACAAGCTGTCCAATAGAAAACTTCAACCTCCCCCTTCCTTCCCACATCCACAGGTGTCCCACAAGCGTCTTTTCTTGGACCTCATCTCTTCAACCTATTCATTAACAACTTTCACCAATCCATCCCATTCACATCTATCATCCAATATGCAGATGACTCAACAATCATCTGCTCAGCCTTCTCCCCCTCCGAGCTCCTAGCAAAAACCCAACTAGCCTTCTCCAAAATAGAAACCTGGATGCAGTCTAAACATCTGGCACTAAATGCAAATAAAACAAAACTAATGTTTTTTTCCCTATCTCAAACTCCATTGACAAATCCACATTCACCATACAGAGCTAAAACTACACCCTCCTTGAAATTGTTCTCAGCACCAAGCTTCTTGGCATCATTACTGATGACGAACTAAAATATGACACCGGCATCTACTCCACAATCAAGAAAATCCACCAAACATTAGGTCTCCTCTACAGGCACAACCGCTTCCTAAGCCACTCTACCTGTCAGACTCTGGCATCCACCTCCCCACTCCCCTCCCTTATGTATGGTGCCCCTCTTTTCACCTATCTCCGTCTTGGCCTTCAGTCCAAACTTGAATCCTGCTACCACAAGATCTCCAAATTTGCAACCAATTCAAAAAACTCATCCCACCACTGCTATTTCCTCCTCACCCTCAATTGGCTTGAACTACCCAACTACCTCAGTTACCTACAACTCACCATTCCCCACAAGCTCAACTTTAAACCTGCCAACTGCCCAGCTCTCGCTGCTTCTTTTAAACCTTACATTCCCAACCGCTCACTCATATACAAAAAACAAAATCTCCTTCAGGTCCACAAACCTGCACGACCTCCTGACCATCTACTGCTGTCCCACTCCTTAGCTAAACAGTGGAACTCTCTCCCCACACACCTACGCAACCTACCTAACTATACAAATTTCAAATCTCAGCTACTTTCTCATCTTTCTTCCAAATGGGAATGCCCTTGCCACACTTCAACTTAAACCCCCCCTCATTCCACCTTGCACTGACTCATCCAGCTACCTCTACTATTAATTCATCCCACCCAAAACAATCCCTCCCCTACTAAAAACTAATTTTCTCTCTAATATCTATTATAATATACTCTCCAATCTCAAATATACTATTATCCTCTCCATCCATAATATTTTCCTAACCTACTAATGGCTAGTAGCTATATATTTTGAAATGTTAAACCTGGAGTTTATAACAAAAATATTCACTTTATGTAAATGTTGAAATTTCTGTATTGAATTATGTCTTTTCATTTTTGTAACATTGTGATAAGCCAATTGAAAATATCATGCAGCTTATCTGTAAATGTTTAATTAGCTGTATGAACTATATCCTTTTGTAACATGTGAAGTGTAATTATTGTGGAGCTTTTCTCCCCGGGCCTCCACTGAAAACACGCTCTTCATGGCCCAGTGGACTTCCCCGGTCATCAAACATAAATAAATAAATAAATAAATACTGTGACGCTGTTTATGTAAATTTGTCAGAAAAGGTGACAACTGCCTTTGAATCCTTGACTGATGCAATTGCCTTGTTTTGCTATGAAAGGCATGGCTACTTTAGAAGCAGCTGTGAGTCAGTGTAAGTTCTCTTCCTTTTGGCAATAAAGACAGTGGAAACAAGTTACACATCTCTCTACCTTTTTTTGACATCAGCAAAACTAATTATTCAAATAAGATTGTCAGTAGTACCTAATTACAGATTTAACTATGTCTATGGGATGTCGTGCAGGCATAAACAAATTCCTCTGCAAATTATGTGAGACGTTAAGCTGAAAAAAGTGGATGGTCTTTCCCCTTCCATTGATTCCAAGGCTAGGAAATGAACATTTTATAAAGTACAAGTAGGTTTGTGTTACCTACACAATACGATAATCATATTATATGGAGAAAAGCACCCTAAGAGTTGAGTTAAACTGTAGAACAAGGTGGAGTTTTCCTTTAATGTGTGGTTATACTGTTTCCATGGAACAAAACTAAAGCATTCAATGGCTGTCATGCTTGGCTATGACTTCTAGATGGGGGTGGCAGCTTTCTGCAGAAAGTAACTGACCTTGATTTTATTTATTTATTTAGTTATTTATTTTTTCAATTTAAAGAGTTACAGTATGACTTTACTAGACTGTTGTGCATTTGCAGGGTTACTGTGATTTATGTGCAGCTATTTGTAATACTTTAATGTGTGAGTACTGTTCCTATGGAACAAAGCAAACTACAAAATATGGCTGTCATTTTAAGTTATAACCATTGATGGAGCTGTCTTTAGAAGGTAACTGAATCTCTTGTTTTCTCACTTTAAACAGTCACTATCTGGTTTTGTAAGATTAGTGTGCACATACAGGATTACTTTGATTTATGTGAAGCAATTTGGAATACTTTAATATATGACTACTGTTTCCATGGAAAAGCATAACTTTAAACACCACACACCATCTTCTCACAAGTTTGATAGTGGCTTTGAATGACAAACAGTGAGAGAGAAATGCCTATATGCAGCAAGGGGGCTACTGCCCTCACAGCACCCCACCATGCATCCAAATTTACTGTTATTAATACACTTTTAACAGTCTTGCCACCCTGTGGTGCAGGTATGCAGGGGGCAGCAGCCCACCTGATGAATGTAAATCTGTATTTAATCAAAAGTAATAGAGGATATGCCTGACTAGATGGTGGAGACAGAGTTTGCTACCACACACAATGCGCAGTGTTTAAAGCAAGTTTTGCCAAATACAATACTTGGTTGTCATTTTTAGCTGCAGAGGTGGGAGAGTTGTCTGTAGAAATTAACTTTCCCTCCTGTTTTCTCAGTTTAAACAGTCATTATCTGACTTTGCAGGACTGACGTGCATTTGCAACATTACTGTGATTTTATGTGAAACAACTTTGACTACTTTACTGTATGGCTACTGTTTCCATTGGACAAAGGTGAAATGCAATATACAGCCATAATGTTTGCCTAGAACTGCTGGGTAGGGGAAGAAACTAATAATAACCGTCTTCCTGATTTTTCTCAGTTTAAAGAGTCACAGACAGGTTTTACAGGGTTAATGTGCTAATATACTTTGGAGAATTGACATAGTTTGTGTGAAACAACTTGGAACACTTTATGTGTGGCTAGTCTTTGCATGAAAGTTCACAGAGCTGAAATACAATACACGGTTGCCATCTTTATTACAATTATCTGAATTGCACACAGAAATAGCTGTAACTGCTGAGTGGGGGTTGGAGCTGTCTGCCAAAAGTATCTGACCTTTTGCTCTTTGATCAGTTTAAGCATTCAATAATTGGCTTTCAGGACTAGTGTGTGTTTGTGTGAAGTAAGATGGACTAATTAAATGGAACCTGAGATATGCACAAAATGGCTATAATTTGTTGGAGCTGTCTGTAGAGGAAAATGACCGGCTGCCTTTTTTTGCTTGCTCGTTATTCTGGCTTTGCTTGACTAATGTAAAATGTGTGAAGCAACTTGCAATACTTTTAGTGTATGGCAACGTTTTGTGTGAAGTATATTACATGGCCATCCTGTTCTATCACAATCAGATGTCTGAATTGCACACACAAAGGGTTGTAACTGCCTGTTGGGGGTGGGTGCTATCTGGGATAGAAGTAATTGACCCTTTTTAGATTTGCTCAGTTTAAGTCATCTTTTAAAACAGTAAGGTATAAAATTCATTAGAGAACATTCATATCTTCAGAGCTCCTGGAGGCATGGTGGCCCACACAGTCCGAGGCTGTATAAGTGGATTTTGACACAGGTTTAGTAGTGACCTCTGTTCAGTACTTGACCCTGTTTAAAACCACCACTTCTCAGACAAGTGCATAGGATGTCATTGTAGTTTGTGTGGGCAGCTGAGGACTATATCCTTATTTCTTTAATTTTCTTCCCAAACCTCAGAGGTGTGCACAAGTTATTATAGCATGTGTTGGGCTGGGGACAGTATGGTCATTATTTCTTTACCTTTCCTAACAAACTTTAGAGGTGTGTACAGATGGCCTCTGCAGCTTATATAGGAACAGTGTAATGTCTAGGAGTAACAAGTTGGAAGTATTACTGGGATCAGTTTTGAACTTTCTTGATAATCAAACAGATGCTTATACAAGTGACTGTCTTTTCTGGGAGCTTAAAGAGGCATGTTGTTTATATAGATCTGACAGCAACAGGTTGAAATATGTTCTGTTCTGTTTGTTTTTTTTTTTTTTCAGTTGCATCCCAGTCTGACATAGGAGGTACACAGAAGCTGGCTGTCTTTTAGGGTAGGGATGAGTAAGTCATGCTGTGTATCTGTAAAACAGCAGCAACTTGAAATATATATCTGACTGTGCCCAGTTGTGCCTTCACTTTCATGCCAGTCTAACACCAAAGGGAGTACACTGAAAGTGTCTATTTAGTTAGTTAGTTAGTTAGTTAGTTAGTTATTTTGGGAGGGACAGGGTACAGAGACAAGTACTATTTCCAGATACAATTTATGTACCCTCACATACATTTATCTTCTCTCAGTTTATTGTGAATTGCTATTTTGTCAGTTTTGAGTATTAAGCCTTGACTACAACTTTTTTATTCATTGAAATAGAAAAATAAATAAATACATAAATAAAGACTGCATTTCTTTTCTTACTATTTTTGTTTGTGCTGCCACTGGATCAAAGTGTTGGAAAAAAGCTCTGAAACGCATTTCAGAGCATCTTGAACCCTCATTGCTTTTAGCAGCCTAGCAGCCCTCAGACACCTAACTTAATGCAGTTAGTTCCTGCAGGTGTAGTTTTAGTCATTTAAGGTCTGCTGAAAGGATGCAGGAAAAAGCAAAATGGAAGAATAACAATGAAATTCTTTCCTTACTCAGGATTTTTAGACCATCACTGGCTCAAACAGCTTGTTTAAAAAAACTCTGAAATGCACCTCTGAGCACATAGGACCCCTATTGGATCTCAGGGCCTAGGGGCCACTAGACTCCTGGCTTAATGCAGTTGTTTTCTTCACAGTTATAAAAGCTTAGTCTTACCTAGTTAGGATGTGTTTGAATGAATGAATGAATGAATCAATGAATGAATGAATTTGGAAAAAAGTAAGGCAAACTGTGAGAAAAAAAGGAAAAAGTAATCTAGACGGTGTGGATAGATTAGGATGGGGAGAACCAAGGAATCATTGGGTGATGTGAGGGGGTGCCCATGAAGTCCTTCACTATGGCACCAGACCAACTAAGGCTGGCTCTTATTACCATATGACATTACTACAGGGTGGAAGCCATTTAACAGAAAGAAATGCTTTGTTCTTTCATATAGGAGGCATGGAGATATGCAACATAATCCAGTATTACCAGTTAAAGACAGATATTTCAAACTCAGTGCCCAAATCCAGGCTATAACAGGAGTGAGCAGCAGTCAGTGGAAGGGCAACAGTTTCAAGGCCCAAAATAAGTCATCTTAAAGGGCTATCACCTCATCATTGAATGTAGATGTACTTAGGACATATGAGAATTACATCACCTAGGTGTATTTGCATCATACATTCAAAGCATGTGCATGTGCAGTTTGCTCCTCCAGACCCCTGTCCTTCTCATCCTCATCAAAACAGTTTGATCTAGAGTTGATAAGCAGTGCTAGAAAAAAGATTAATGTTTCCCATAAAAGTAGAACAGAAACCACAGTAATTCTCATAATGTTCTCACCTGTCAAATCTGGGTCATTAAATATAACCTGGACTTCAGCAAAGCCTTTGTGACTCAGTTTTAAACAGATGGCTGTTAGGAAACCTGTAAGAAGTGGACATGGGATTAAAGCTTCGGAAATGGACTGGGGCATGGCCAGAAGGGTAAGACACAAAGGCCTGTGGTGAAAGGGACAGTGTCAGGAGTAAGGGACATGACAACTAGAGTAATGCAGGGGTTACTGTTAAGAATGGTATTTTTCATTGCACTAATTTCAGACATAGCTAAGATAACAGATAATAGGATCACCTCTCAGTGATGGACTAAAGATAGGTGTAGCACAGGAGAATGGGGGAATAAGGAAACTCTTGGAAAGGCTGTACAATTAAGCAGAAAGATGGTAGATGACATTCAGTGGAGACAAATGTAAAATGCTAAACTTTGGTCACAACATCCCTGTCACAAAATACCAGTTGAGGGCATTGGAACTGAGTGCAGCAGAAAAGGAAGCCTAGCGACATTTATTACACTTGGACTGAACTACGAGGAGTAAAGTGAGGGGCAGTAACAGCAACAATAGAATGTTTGTGTGCATCCCCAGGGCAATAGAGTCCCAAAGCAAAAAGGTAATACTTCAACACTACCTTGTTTAGGCCACAGACTGGGTAACACATGCAGCTCTGGGGGCCATACACACACAGGGACTCAGGCTTCTGGAAGAATCCAGAGATAAGCCATCAGAAAGGTGTACAATGGCGAGAAATGGTGGCACTACAGGAGTAGGATTTCCTCAAAATAGAGAACAGAGGAGAGGTGAGGAATATGATATAGATAATAAAAATCATGACAGGGAGATGAGCAAAATGTGCGAAGGAGGAGCGACAGACAGTCGGTTATAAGAATCAACCTCTCCCTGGATCCTGTGAAAGAGAAAACCAGGACAGAGTATTGATGGCACAGATAGGCATCCATCACAAGTGGTGACAAATGAATTCAAAGTGATATTCAAGAAGATAAAGAACAAGTGGTGAAGGGGCTGTACAAAGAAATGGAGGGAAGATAAAATGTTAAGTACATTTAAATGGCATATATGTTATTTATATACCTTGCTTTCATACCAACCAAGTGCAATGTAACCCTCTGTTTGTCAGTTCACACATACATGGTTACAGAGGCAGTCCATTTGCATGCACTAACATAAACTGCTCAGTGCACAGCACTTAACTGGCCTTCAGGACACTGATGCCTTAAGCTGTGCTAGCATGGGAGGTAAGTAGGGAAGTAATACTTCCCCTTTCTGAATACTGAGTTTTCTGTTGTTGACAAGATAGACACATCACATACTGAAAAAATGTTGGAAGAGCAGCAGGGCAGGACCCATGTAAGGCTTTTTTACTTCTGAGCTTTCATAGAGATTGCCAGGAAGCAAAGTATCAGAGAAGGAGACAGCGCTGTGCTCCAGGTACACAGAATATGTTTTGTCCCTGACTGAAAAATCTGTAAGTGATTAGGTATAATTGGTTCAATAAACATTCCCTAACAATTGAACCTGCAGAGATTCAATCTCTGAAAGTAACGAGATCAAATCATTAAGGGTTTGTATTCCATAATAATAAGCTGCAAAACTGTTTCTTTTTTATCCCTCCTACTCTTCTACATGGCATTAGAGCTGCACTCTGCTGTCAGAAGTGTTGCAAAACAGTTTCAGAGCAGCATACAACTGTCAACTGGCAGGTCAACCTTTCTCAGTAACAAATGGTTTGTTCAAGTAGATATGCAATGCAGACTTGTTTGGACAGTTTGGAAACTAGAGTGATTGCATCTTTTGCACAAACATCTATACTTTGCGCATGCATGCACGCAGACACACGCACACAACACACAGTGACACAGGCATATACACACACATGCACGCATGCACACACACAACACCCACGCACACAACACCCACACATTGACACTGGCATGCACACACACACACACACACACACACACACACACACACACACACACACACACACACACACACACACACACTCCTCTGTTTGGTGACACAATATCACTGAAAGACAAAATAAATGTCAATGTTCAGTTTGCTGTATTCTGAAATACTTCATTTGAGGGGCATTCTACATACTCATTATAATTTACTCACTTGTTACTCTTAAAAGGCAATATTTTTTCTATCATTAAAGTTCAAATCTAGAAAATCCTGACAGCACAATTTACTTTTTTTCTTTTCTTTAGCTCCATCCAAATGTCTTGCTCTGTTTAAAAATTCATTAAAAACAGATTGTGTTGATTAGGGTGAAAGCAGCCTAGGGATTCTAATAATTTCAAAGAAAGAAGGTGAGTCTTTATGATATGATGGCATTAAAATGGCTGGGTGATTCATCACAAGAAATAAGATACCTGTGTTTCTGGAATGTCTAAAAGCTGGTGTTGCTCCTATGCCTTTTACTGTGAATGCAACATATTCTCTCCACAGATGCTTACCCAGTATATTTCTAGATAGAATTTTGACACACTTGCTACTGTGTGTAAAATCCTGTAGGCAATAGGCTAAACTAGGTCAGCCTTTTCTGTCAGTGGGAGAGGTGGCTATAAATAGTGAAACATAACATTGTGGGAGTCATGCTTTTGTTAACAGTGAGACTTCTGTATTCAAGCAAAGAAACAATTGGCTCCAAACATTAGTATCTGTTATATCAGTGATGGCTGACACTGACTGAGTTCTTTGTTCGTATATTAATGTCCAGCTTTAATTATTTGTCATGCCTAATAGTGGTCATTGCAGAGACTGGTGACTCAGCTCAAGAAATGAAACCCTTGTATTGTCTGACAGCAGCAGGAACATGAGAGATTTAGTTTTTTTTTTTTTTAAGCTGGATGAATTTCTGAGAACAGATGGGATATCGTCTGATCAGCTTGGAATTCTTGCGCCTTCTCAGTAAAATGTTACTCCTTTTATATCTTAAGACAGTCAAAGAAAAAACATAATAGAAAGTTAAATACAAATAAAGCTATAATTATATTAAATAAAATACTAATAAAAATCAATTAAAGTAAGTGGTGATATCATGTTTATTTATGTATGAATTTTCTTATTTATTTGGCTTTTAATCGATGATTCCAGGTGCTATACAGAGCATGACAATTTCTGAGTATGAGTCAAGAAGTGTGCAGTAAAGGAATGTGATGGATAACGGTTCTCAAGGTATAGAATCAGTGTTACATTTTCAGGAGAGAGGCAGAGGCTGTGACAGATCAGAAGTGATTGCACATATGATCACAACTAAGCTAAGCAGCTATAGCGTTATAAGTTCTTTCTGAGAAAACAGTATGCCAAGTCAGTTATGACCATATGCAGATATGTAGAAACTATATGCAGATATTAACCACCTATACTTCCATTTTTATTTTGGGCCCTTTGCACTTCAGATCTATTAATCCTTCCCCTTTTTTGTGCTAGATAGAAAGAGCCTGTCCCATGAATCCATTGTCATCTCAGTGAATTACATTTCCTGTATAAGCCAAGATTTTTTTCATCACTGAAATTGTATCCAGCATCTCTTAGTTTTAATCTAGCTGATATTTTATACAGAAATACAGAATGTGATGGCATACAAAGACTGCCTAGTCATCATGGTTTTCTGATTTCCTTAATTAACACATGCGCTGCAATTATATGTGACATATTATCACAGAAAAAAACATGCATCAAACAGTTCAAGTCAACATGGATAAAACTCAGTAATTAATTTAACTTGTAAGCTTTTGTACTATAAGAGACTCTTTATGCCTTGGAAGGTGTGACTTTGATAATAGCTGCTCCATGGGGTGATACATGCATCATCACATGCTCAATCCTCCCTGGCTACTGTGCAGCATGGTTATCAGCCCAGCTGATAAGGCGACATGCCAGGCGTCAACATTCCTGGTGTGGTCAGTATAGCAGCAGGTCAGACCAACCCCCCAATGTGGGAAAACAGCACAGGAAACTTATTTCCACCCTCCTCCCAGTCCTTCCAGCTTCAAGTACAGCTAACTGGACATGGATGATCTAGGATATAATCAGGACTTTCTCCCCTACACTACAGAGCAAGGCAAATCCTCCACCATTCTAACTGTACTACTTTATTTATGTATTTTCAGCTATGGTAGAACACTTATTCCTTTGGACCTTTTTCAGTTTCAGACTGAGGTAACAGTGAGAGAGAGAGAGAGAGAGAGAGAGAGAGAGCAAGACAGATTAAGCCAAAGAGTACATTTATTTATTTTACATTTGTTAACTGGGAATAGTCCGACTGAGCTGAAAATTGCCTTTTTTCAGTGGAGGCCCAGGAAGAAAAGCTTCGAAAACATTATACAGTACAATTAAAAATAAAAAGTTATAGATGCAAATGTTCAAAACAATTACAGAAGTATATTCAAAAAAAGATAATATCAAGTGTAAACATTAAACGATTATGATATATTTACAAGTCATCATTAATATGCAGGAAATATGAGAAGAAACAAACATACAGTCAAAATATTAGTTCAATATAAAACATTATTTGCTTTCAGGTGACTAGAGGAGGTGTTTAGAAAAGAGAAGAGTTTAGCTAAAGCATAAAACATCTACGTTAAATGAGACTGGAAGACTAAGCCAGGGGAGGTAGAAAAGTAGAAACAGTGGAGAGTAGAGGATAAAAGTTTGGAATTGTGTTTAATTAGTGGGTAGTTTAGGGATGGGGAGACAATTTATGTTTGGTGGGAACAGAGGCAGGACCAGAGAGTTTCTAAGTGTTTTTTGGCAACTGATTTGAATTGTTTTGGTTGATTTAGTAATCTTATTTGAAGAGGAAGTTTGCTCCATGCAATGGTAGGATGGTAGCTATATAAGTTGCATCCCATATTAGTCCTAGGTTTATAGATAAGTAGTAGATCTTGATCAGAGCTTCGAGGTGATCTAGTTGGAGAGTAGTGGGATATATAGGAGGATAAGTTAGGGCAATAGTATGGTTGGTATAATATAGTGTATAATCTGGAGCTGAGAAAGAAGAAGCAGGTTGGGTAGTTCCAGCCAGTTTAGGTGCTTAAGTGAGACACAGTGATGGGTTTTATAAGTATGTTGGGCAGAGAATCTGGCTACCTTGTTGTAAGTTGAGTTAAGTTTTGCTAGGAGAGTAGCGTTTAGATTTGTGAGTATTTGAGAACCATATAGTAGACTAGGTAAGAGATAAGACTCCCATGATTCCTAGCCTCTTTTGAACATTATCTTGTGTTAACTCTCTGATAGCAGTGAGCTTGACCATTCTGAGGATTCTTTCCTCTTGTAAATATGTATATACTGTTGAATTTCCAACCTTGTTCATATCACACCTCAACTCTTGTGAGACTAAACACTATTATTGTATCCTCCTATTTGCTTTTGTATACTCTATCCATTCAACACTAGTGTTTATCTTCTGATTTCTTGTGTGACCATAGTATCTACAGCATCTTAGTTATAATTTCCATTATTAATTCATACTACTATTGTATCAAGCTTATTTTTACATCAGGCTTTTGTTCCTACTGGTATACAGAATATAAAATCATAGTTATGTAATATATCATAAAGTTTTGTAATGTACCAATGTCTACTTGATATATATTTGTTTGTCCTATTTGGTTATTGTATTGTGGAGCTTTTCTCCCTGGGCCTCCACTGAAAATGGACATATATCCAGCTGGACTAGCCCAGTCAACAAATGTAAAATAAAATAATAAATAAATAAGTATGGGATAGGGTTACTTTGGCGTTGGAAGTGAGAAACTTTCTGTTTCTGTATAGAAGGCCTAGTTTTTGATGAGTCTTCCTATTACACTTGTTGATCTGCAAGTCGAATTTAAGTTGATCGTCTATGGTGACGCCTAGGAGTTTGGTGCTAGCTTCAGGTACTACTGGAGTCTTATTTAGAGACAGTATAGTGAAAGTAGATTTGAGATGGTTAAGAGTTTAATTTTTTTGGGATTCAGAATTAACTGGTTGTTGGTGAGCCAGGTTTCCACTGATGTAAAAGCTGCCTGAGTAGTAGAAATGAGACCAGAGGGAGAGTCAGAGATAGTGATCACAGTAGAATCATCTGCAAATTGTACAAGTGATGACTGAGAGCAAAAAGTATAGAGTAGACTGGTGAAAATATTAAATAGCAAAGGACCCAATATAGATGCTTGGGGAGCACCCATTTTTACGGGGGGGGGGTGCGAAGAGCCATTTCACTGATTGTAATTGATGAGAGATAGCTAGAAAACCAAGAGAGAGTGGCACTGGAGAAGTTGAAATTAGTCAGTTTAGCCAGAAGCAGAGAGTGTGAGATGGTATCACAGGCCTTAGAAAGGTCTAGAAATAAGCAGGATACAAGTTTGTTATTATCACGAGCCAGTGAAATAGTGTTAGTAAAGGAGATAAGGGCAGTGGTTGTACTGTGTTTTAGATGGAAACCATGCTAAGTGGGGGTAAGTAGGTTTTCCTGTGTTAGGTATTGCAAAGTTTTGCTTATGTATACATTTTTCAAGCAGCTTAGAGAGGGGTGACAGAATGGCTATCGGCCTAAAATTAGAGATTTCTTGGGAGTTGCCTCTTTTTTGGATAGGTAATATGTAAAATTCTTTACAGATGGAACTTCTGACTCAGCCATAGAGCAGTTGATTAAGATGGCTACAGGAAAAGCAAGAGTATCAGCAGCTAGCTGGAGGAAGTAGGAAGGAATGTTAGCAGCAGAAGTACAGCAGGGTTTTAATTTGGATAGTAGAGATTTGATGTAAATAGTAGATATAGGTTGCAAAGAAAAGGGTTTGGAGGGGTTGGAACTAGGAGATAGGACAGCGAGTCTTGTGCCACTGCATTATAAAGAGTTATCAGTCACTGAGTCAAAAGAGTAGCAAGGGAGTAGGGGTCAATCTTGGAGAGTAGCTCGGAGAAGGTAGAATGAGTCAAAGAGGGCATAGTAGTTGCTGCAAGTTAACAGCAGTTTAGAGCTACAAAAGACAGAATACAAAGGAAAGAAAAGGAGAAAATTAAAAGTCAGTGGAGGCAAAACGAAATTAAATGAAAGGATGCAGATGGTGAGGAAAGGGCTGAAGGAATTTTGGGAAGGTCCCTAACGACTGGGAAAGACCAGGAAGTCCTAGTGACTCAGTTTAGGCTAGTGTAGGTAGAAGCCAGAATGTTAAAGAAAGGGAAAAAGCAAGGGGTTTTGGCTGCTAGCGACCCTGGTAGGGCGTGATCTCTAACCCACCTAGTAGAGCTATGGCAAATAATTTAACTATGGAGTGGATTCTCCAATTAACATACTTAAAATGTTTGTTTTAGAGCACTGGGAGAAGTTATGTTCCACGTCTGTGCAACGGCAGCAGAGCAGGAGAAGTCTTACTTCAACAGGGATGATTCAGTGGCCTTTAAGGGCAGTAAGAGGTGAAGGTTGGGAGAGAACGCTACAAACAGAGATGCACAGCAGCTGGGACAAATGCTACAATTCAAACCGTAACCACACATAACAGTTTAGGAATAAGTATAGAACACATTAACAATAATCAACCTGTAATCTTCTCCTCAAAGCTTTTTTCCATGTATTCATCACCTTCTTTGTAAAAAAAAAAGACTTCTTTATCTTTTTTCCTGAGGTATTTTCTTATTTTAAATGTCCTAACAAAAAATATTTTACATGACAAAAAATCATGAATAACTGATTAGATTCCTTTATCATTGTATCAAATACACAAATCCATTTTCAGTTCATTTTTCTGGAAAACACCTATATATTCAATTGACATTACCAGCTCTGATGTCTCAATATTTCTGGATTTTACAAAATGAATGCCTGGATTAGAAGACTTGGACTTCTAGATCAAAATGCCTGCTTTTCACTTTCTAGAAGTAATATGTACCAGGATGGGTTTTGTAACTGATCTTTTTAAACTAGAGAACACAAGTTTCAAAGATCAATGAATTTCTTTAAAATCACCAGCACTGGCAAGTAGGTTTGAATCACCAATGTACTAGATGAGTTTCAAACCCTTGCTGTGTTAATTTCCTAAACATAGATATTAAAGAGCAGTGGTTGTAGGACAGACCTATATGGTATACCGCCAAGAGGGCTGAAAGGATGACAGCATGTTCCCACTTTACAAATGGCTTTCTGTTTAGCAGGTATGCTGGAGTGCCTTCTGTGCAGAGTCTGCATGTCCTCCCCGCGGTTGACTGAACGTTAAAGACATGCAGGTAAGTGCATGTGTGTCGGTGTGCCTTCTTTGAAGGTTGGGTGTCGGGCTGGCAACTCGACACTGTAAAAATCCACTGCCAATCATTATCAGACCGGTGACCTGCTGGGGTGATGCCTAACCGGGAAATGCCAAAAGAATGTATTAAACCAGTCTATGGTTGATATAATGAGCTCAATATCTGACAGTCATTACCGACACTGAGTGTGGTTACCAGTTTCAAAAGTTTTGAAAAAACAAAAAATAATGTTGCAGTCACCCTCTTATTATTCAGTTCTGACCTAATAAACTATGGAAGAATGAATAGGGCAGGCAGTTAGGATGTGATATTGTCTAGATAAGCTATTTGTAAACTACCCTTAACCAACAGCTTGGCTAGGGATGTGAGGAAAAATGAAGCCCTGTAGATGGAAAATAGATGTGATAAATAATTATTTTGGAAAGCACAGCAAAAGCCTCTTTCCAGTTCATTGGTACTTTAACTTTCCAGAAGCATCACTGGGAGAGACAGATAAGGAAACATTCACACCAGGTAGAGCATTAGAGGTCTTTAGCTACTGCAGAAGTTGGTGTACCTGATTCCTGCTGACTACTATAAGATAGAGTCCCAGGGTAGTATTAGTTTGTACAGGATCGTAATTTTGGATGGAAACAGTAACTATTACATTCCTAAAGCAAGCTCTGAATAGTTCTGCAATAATGGAAAAACTGTTTGGTGCTCAGAATAGTAGAAGAGG
This sequence comes from Protopterus annectens, assembly GCF_019279795.1. NCBI lineage: Eukaryota > Metazoa > Chordata > Ceratodontiformes > Protopteridae > Protopterus > Protopterus annectens. The sequence continues at coordinate 217,568,221 of NC_056727.1, forward strand.
ATGATCTTCTTGACCAGGTGCAGAACTGCTTTAATACCCTTCCAGAAGGTCATCTAAGAAGAATTTTTTTTTTCTGTAATTTGAAAATAATTCTCTTTGGCCTGTGGATTAGGACTTCATTCATATTCTTTAATTCCATCTACCAGATGTGATCAGGTTATCCTTATGGAACTGTTTCCAAGGTATCAGATTGATATATTATGTTTACTCATTGGACACTTGACTGATATAGCCTGGTCGGCTATGTTCATCATGGTGCCATTAAAATATTTTATGACAGCATCAGTAAAAATGTATGACTGATGTAGCACAGTTCACATTTGTAAGCAGATTTAGAAAAACAACAATTCCACAGTTTTTCAATGACCTGACTTTCATGTGCTCCTGTTTTTCCTGTGTCCCCATATGGCCTGAAAGTACAAAGGTGGGCACATGGTCATTAGATCAATTGGGCAGAATGCCTAGTGTATGGGTATTCATAGATTCATACACTGTTACTGGGCCAATGAACCAGGGGGGCCTTTCTAAGCCCAGTCAAGTTTTTCCAAATGAATAATGATGTCCTGTATCCAAATAGGACATTGAGGGACAGGAATTTATAAGCTATCTCTGTCCTTAGGAGACATGAGTGCCAGGTCCAGTGTAAATTTCCTGTTCCCCATCCACTGGTCTGGGTTGCACTTAAACTGGGAAATAGATGAACTCAGCTTTGCATGGATGGGAAGCCTGTTCCATAGGAGGGGCAGTCTCTGGGACACATCTGCCTCTCTGGCATATTCTGTTTATGCTACAGACAAAATTCAGGCCCCTAGACCTTGTATTTCTGTTACTCTTTCACTTACAAATATGGAGGAGATTCATATGTCTGGGGTTTGTGAACGCCTTGTAAGACATGCATAGATCACCCTCAGCAATCTATAGGAGATTGAGTAGAGGGAAAGGGATTTAAGGTGCTCTGCATAAAGCAGGTTTGTTACAACTTGTATTCTTTATGTAAGGAAACCCTGAGGTCATTTTAGTGACTGTATATGCCTGATCTCATACAAACCAGAGGGAGCATTGTACTCTATGACTGGTCTGATAAGGGAGAGTACAGTAGGATAATAACCTCTTTAGAACTAGATGCCATGCCCTTACTTATAAGTTCCACAAAATAAAAGGATTTCCTCATCACTGTGGCCAAGTGGTGGTCAAAGGTAAGACTACTCTCTATGTGCGTACCCAGATCCCTTACCACTGGGTCAACTCTTAGGTGTGTATTATCAACATGGTAATTAGCCAGGATGGTTAACTTCCCACAGGGTATAACTATGCATTTTTTAGTATTGAGTTTAAGGCCATGACTTTGGCACTGTTTGTTAGTAAGAGACCTTCTTGAAGAATGACAGTGTCTTCAGGGGAGTCAGTGATAACCTCCACCTTGCAATCATCCACAGGCTTAGTCAGTCATAAACCTTCAGCATTTGCTTCCATTTCAGAGAAATAAATGCCAAAAAGGAGCAAGCTATCCAGGAGTTGATAAAAGGGTTTATACCTAAATTAATGAGCTTGTCTATAATGCCTGAGTGTGGCATTATATCAAAAGCTTTGGCACTGTGCACAGTCTTGCCTTCATCCAATGCTTTGGTGACCCTCTCAGAAAAGTCCCCCAGATTTAATAGGCATGACCTTCCTTTAACAAAGCTGAGCTGTGATTGGTCAGCATTTGCAGGTTACCTATGTCCTCATTTATCATGTCCATAATGACTCCTTCCATAACCTTATAATATATAATATATATATATATATATATATATATATATATATATATATATATATATATATAAAGACCGAACAGTGACGGCGTGTGAGGTGGCGACAGTATATTGTTGCGAGCGGCGTTAGAGTGGGAAAGGTGAGGTATTGTCGAATTGGGATTATTGGGTGTAAGGCAAGGTGTGTGTGTGTGGGTTTAGGAGGTTCAGGTAAGGGTAAGTAGGTTGTGATAGTAGGGGACTAGGGACTGGGACAGGGACAAGTTGAGTGTGGGTTAGGGTAGGGGTAGGTGGGTGAAGTGTCGCGATAGTGTGGACTTTGGCTAGGGGGTGGGTTAAGTGAGTTAGGGTTAGGTTGGACCTTGGGCTAGGGGTGTGTTAAGTGAGTTAGGATTAGGGTGCGTAGACCCATATATATATATATATATATATATATATATATATATATATATATATATATATATATATATGTATGTATATATAGCTGATAAGACTTACAGGCCTGTAGTTACCTAGATCAATAGTTGGGCCTTTGCTCAGAAAAATGTCTTTACCCATCTTTCATTCCTTGGGCACAAAACCTGACTGTAGGCTCCAATTGAATAGTGATTAAAGTGGACCAGAGAGGTCATGTTTCATGCTGTTTATTAAACATCCTGGGATGTTATCAGGACCCATTAATGTAGTGTTTTAGGCCTTTGAAAGGGCATTGATGACCTGTTCGGTAGTAATGGTTGAGGAACTGTGGTATGCAGTATTTCATTTGGACTGTCAGGGGAGGGGAGTGGGTTGAGAAATTTGAGCTGAACCTGTCAGCCCAAAGGTTGGCAATGGCCTCCAGTTCAGTGTAGGTGATCCCATTTACATTAAGTTCTGGGCATTGTTGCATATTTCCCCTGAGGTTACAGACATAGCTGCGGAAAGCTTTGTGGTTGTCCTTTGCCTGAGGATCTATTTTTCTTCCAATTTATCCTTTGACATATTAATTAACCCTCTTAGGTGTCTGTTTAGATTGGTCAGGGGGCTTTTAGTATGTATGGCTTTGTTCCTCCTATGCTTGGTTAAGGTATTTTTTTCTTTTGTTGAATAACTGACTGATATTGTGATTCCATCTGGGTGGCTTGTCTTTATTCTTAATATGAGTGGGCACAGCTCACTCTATACAGCCACCAATATGGCTGTAAAGAGATTTTGTAAATAGCTCAGATTATGCCATGGTGTTTCCTGGGCTTGGGAACACTAGGAATTTAGCCAAGGTGTCACTTAATAAGTTCATAGGTTGGTACTAGGCTATCAGCCCTAGGGCCTATACAAGCCTAGCCATAACAATTCCCTGGCTATTTCTTCCACACTATTTACTTCCCTGGACCCCTGTCTAGCAGAGCAACTGACGTGATCCCTGGGGTGAATTTTCTTTCTCCTATCCAATCGTCAAGGTTCCTTTTGAAGAGGGCCAAAGAGGCACTCTGCTTGACATGTATGGGCAATCTATTCCAGAGTCTGGGGGTCTCTAGGTCAGGAACCTATCCCTCCAGCATGCTTTGTTTATTGTGATGACAAGGTTTAGATCCCTGGAGCGTGTGGCTCTGAGGGATTGGGATTTCTTTAAGTGTAGCATGTCCAACAGCTCTGGGTTTGACATGGCCTTGTATGTTAAGCAGAGATCGCTTCTGAGTAGACAATATGCGACAGAGTATAGCTGGAGTTTTTTAAGGCGGTCAGCGTAGGGAATCTGCTTTAGGCCTGTGATTCTTTTAGTGAGGTATTTCTGCAGCCTTTCCAGATGTTGCAGATGTCTTCAGAGGTACATACCAAATGGGGCGTTGTATACTATAATGGGTCTAATGAGGGATGAGTACAGTAGAACAATGACCTCCTTTTTTCTGGATGAAAATCCCTTAGTGATGAGGTGTACCACATAGAAGGATTTCCTGACTGTTGTGGCAATGTGGTTATCGAAGGTGAGACCACTGTCCACCTGTGTCCTTAAGTCTCTTATCACACTTTCAGTGTTTAGTGTACTGCCACCTATATGGTAATTCATGGGTACATGTTTTTTCCCAAAGGGGATAACTATACATTTCTTGACATTGAGCTTGAGCCCATGGCTCTGGCACCAAGCATCTGTTTCTGTAAGGCCCTTTTGTAGAGTATCCACATCATTTGAGGATTCAGTAATGGCTCCCAGTTTGCAGTCATCTGTGAACTTTGTTTAGCCAGAGTCCCTTAGTGTTGGCCTGTAATTCAGAGAAGTAGATGCCAAACAAGAGCGGTCCCAGGACTGAACCCTGAGGTACTCCACTTGTCACTTGTCTGGAGCTGGATTTGGAGTTGGCTGCTTTTACAGTGTGGGTTTTATCAGTAAGCCAGTTAGCAACCCATTGGGTGACGTAGGGATTAATACTCAGCTTAGTAAGTTTATCTGTGATTCCAGAGTAGGGGATGGTGTCAAATGCCTTGGCTAGGTCTAGATAGGCTGTGTGGACCACCTTACCCTTGTCCATGGCTCTGGAGACTGATTTGAAGAAGTCAATCAGGTTCAGGAGACAAGATTGGCCCTTCACAAACCCAAACTGGGTAGGCTCCAGTGTTTGAAGGTTGCCAATGTCTTTGTTTATAAGTTCCATGATAATATTCTCCATGGCCTTGCAGATAAGGCTCGTCAGACTGATGGGACGGTAGTTTCCGGGCTCCAAGGTGGATCCCCCCATGTGAAGTCGGATAACTGTAGCTGTGCACCACTCAGTGGGCATGAAACCTGAGGTGAGTCTATGATTAAACATGACACTTAGGTGAGGTCCCAGTTCATATTGTAGTTCATGTAGTACACAGCCTGGGATGTCATCTGGTCCCATGGATGCTGTATTCTTAGCTTAGGAGAGTGCATTTGTTTACCTGTGTGGCCGTTATTACCGGAATTTGGCAATCTTCCGGTTTTGAGATGGGCCATTTAGGGGGTGAGAGGGGGTGAAGTTGGCACTGAATTGATCTGCCAGGATATTGGCAATATCCTTGGGATCAGTATAATTAATGCCATTCTGTTTTAGCTTAGAGCAGATCTGAGCATTGCCATTTAGATTCTTGACATAGTTATAGAATGCCTTGTGGTTGTCTTTGGAATCTTTGGCAAATTTATTTTCATAACTAGCTTTGGAGGATTTTATGAGGGATCTCAGTTTCTTACTGAGGCTGGTAAGGGAGTTTTGTGCATCCTGGGATTTTCCTCTTTTCTGCAACAGTTTCTTCCTTTTGTTGTAAAGTTTGTTTATGTCAGGGGACCACCAGATTGGCTTCCTTTTTCTGGATGAGAGCATCTTGGTTCTATTTGGGATGGCACGATTCATGCATGAGTGGATGTACTCGTACAGTGCCTTAGTGTAGGATTCAGCAGTTGAACTTTCAGTTCCCGTCTGCATGGGTGTCATGAAGTTCATCACTTCTCACTTGAGTAGCATGAAGTTGGCTTTGGAGAAGTTTTTTTATGGAGGTTTCCTTACTGGGGCGTGGGAGTGGGATGTGGATGTTAAGGGTGATTAGCTTATGGTCAGACCTGACTAACGAGGGGGTGACCATACGTGTGGAGCATTGATTTCCCATGTTGGTAATGACCAGGTCTAGGATATTGGAGCCTCTGATGGGACTATGGATTAGTTGATCCAGGGCATTGGAATTTATGAATTCCAAGAACCGTTGGGCAAAGGTGTTGGTACATGAGTAGTTTTCCCAGTTAATGGCAGGGTAGTTAAAATCACCCAGTATTAGGATGTTTGGTTCTATCTTAATATTTTCCAGTATGTTTAGAAAGGTGTAAAGAGAATCTTGAGGTATGTTGCGCAATAGAGAGAGGTTAGCCTTGGAAATATTCCTAATAATTTTTGGTTTCACTGGATCACCAGATTTAATTTTTATTTCAAGCAGTACTGCCTTATGGTCAGATCTTATGAGTGTAGACATTACATTGGATGAGGAATATTGCCTCCCCCATTTGGAAATACAAGGTCAAGGATGTTTGTACCCCTGATAGGAGAATAGACCAACTGTTATAGGATGTTGGTATTAACAAAGTTTAGGAATTGCTGAGCTTGTCCATTAGAAGTGGTGTAGGATTCCCATTCTATAGAGGGGTAGTTGATATCCCCCATGAATATTGTATTGGGTTGAATGGTGAGGGACTCTAGTACATTGATATAGGTATTATGGGTTTCCTGGGACATGGAGGGACCCTATAGGTTGTGAGGATATGGTATGAGACCCTGATTATGGTAAATTTTTGACCTATGAGTTCCAGTGGGTCATACACTTTAACAAGTCTGGATGTGAAGTTGGTTTTAGTATAGGCTGAGAGTTTTCCACCTTTAGTTTTCTCCTGTGCAGTAGCTGGTATAAAGGTGTGAAAGGCATTGTAACTTTATATTGCTGGGTACTGTGCAAGACTTTAAACCATGTCTCTGTTACTACACTGATGTATACATTCTCCAAGGAGAGGAAGGCTTGCAGGAAGTGGATTTTTTTATTAAGACTTCTAGCATTGAGCAATACCATCTTCAAATATTCCTTCATAGGTTCAGTTGAGATGGGAGGTTTTTCAGTTTGGAATTGCCTAAAAAGGCACTATGCGGGTGGAAAAGATCTTTGCCAATATCTAAAAGCCTAGAGGGGATAAATGCAGACCATTCCTGGGAAGGCAAAGTGGTCTGTCAACCATGTCCTCCCAAACTGTCAAATATTGTACACTCTTGGGCTTGACATCAGAAGCTAAGCCAATTGTTAAAATCAATCATTTTCTGTTGGTAACATGGCATCACCCTTAGAGAAGATAATATACTGTGCAGTATTAGGCTCATACCTGCCTGAGACAGGTAATCAGTGAGCTAGATCACGTCTCACGTCATATAGTCAAAGGAGGTACATCTCAGGTCATTAACACCCACAAGGACTAAAACAGAGTCATACTGGCACCTGTGGTTGAATGACCTGAATGCCTGTGTGACTTGATGGATCCTAGCCCCAGAAAGGCAGCAAACCATGACTCTCTCCTTACTCATTTTAATGAGGGGAACATCAGTGTGCCTTACTATAGAATCACCAATAACTAGGAAATTTGGCTGTGTGCTGGTTTGCCTTAAAGAATTAGCAGTAAAGGCATTGGAAACAGTGTTATATGTGTAGCTGTGGGTGTTTTTTTAACGGAGTGTTTACATGATGGCTGAGGACCTTTTCTTTGATTGTGCTGTACAGGACATCTTAGTCTTTTAGAAGGTTACCTGTAAGTCATAATCATCATCATCATCATCAGCCCCCTTTTTCCCATTTTCTACATGGGGTCGGGGTTTCATGTTAACTGTCGCCATCTTTCCCAATTCAGTACTTCACTCCTGCCTTCTTTGACACTCATACCTAACTGTCACACATCTTTTCTCACACAATCCAGCCATCCCTTTGCTGGACACCCTCGTTTCCTCTTACCTTCTTCCTGTCTGTCCGAAATCTTCTTCGTCAGATTGTCTTCTGCTTTTCTGCACGTGTCTGAACCACCATAATCTGTTCTCTTTGATCTTTTCTGCAATTGGAGCTACTTTGGCTTCTGCACTTATGTCCTCATTTCTTCATCTGTCCCACAGTGTGTATCCCACCACCAATCTCAGGCACTTCATTTCCATCACATCTAGCTTTCTCATCTGTTTTTCCTTTACTGCCCAGGTTTCTGTACCATACAGTAGTACCAGTTGCATCATTGTTTTGTACATCTTACTTTTCAGCTTCTTTAGCATTCTTCTGTCATACACTACACCTAACACTCTATGCCAGTTGGCTGCAGCCCCTTTGATTCTAGCTTTGACCTCTTCATTCAGTCTTCACTTCTATTCAACCACCCCTCCCTGATACTTGAAGCTATTAACCTGTTCTACCATCTTCCCTTTTAACTCAGTTCTCAGCTTCTTCTGAGTTCCCCAATTTGCTGCCATTACCATTGTCTTATCTGTACTTAGTTTCATCCCATCTGCTTTCAGTTTTGCATTCCAGTCCCTTATCCTTTGCTGAGGTTCTTGCTCAGTCTGCCTGTAATGCCACATCATCTGCATCCAATAACTTTGTTTATCTGTCCTCTCTGACCTGTTTGCTAATATAGTCCATCACTACTATAGACAAGTGGACTCAGAAATAGAGATGAACCCTGGTGTATATCCCTCCCACTAGAACCCCTCTGTGAGACCAAACACTATTTGTACTTGAGCCACTGGGTCCTTGTACATTGCCTGCACTAATTCTACCAATGTTTCTGGGACTTTGAACCACCACAGTATTGCCCAAATCACCTTTCTTGGGATATTGTCTTATGCTTTCTCCAAGTCTAGGAATTCCCAGTTGGTACCTTTCCTCATCTGTAGCTTCTTCACATCTATCTGTCTCACTGTAAACAATGGGCCAGTTGTGTTGCATCCTGATCTGAATCTGAACTATTCATCTCCCATCTTATTTTCTACTACTTTGCATATCCATTTATAAATCACCCTCTACAGAACTTTCATGCAATGTGACAGGGGGTTGATACCTCTGTACTTTCCACAGTTGTGGATGCCCCTTTGTTCTTGTACACTGGCACAAGTATGCTTATTCTCCAGTCATCTGGGATACACCTTTCTCTCTACACTGCACATTTCTCTCCACACTAAACTAAGCCTCAGCATAAGAAGTTTTGTATGTAGGGTCTTTATCCTGTGCAGTAGGTATGATGCAAGTACTACTGACATCTATAGGATTAATTTTGGGTGTATGAGAGAATTTTGCCTCCAGTGTTAACGTGTATTCACACCTCTCATATATTTTTATATATTTTATTAAGAATAAATGGGTTGTCAGTCTGCATGAGGCAATTGCTATAATGCCTCAGAATTCCAATCTCAACCAACTTGGCCACAGAGAGAGAGACAGAAAGTGCATATCCATAGTTTCTAATGTACTAGGGAGGAGTGATTGAATAGGTCAATAACACAAGGAACCTGAGCAATGCTCAGCTATGTGCAAACTAGATGCTCTAATATTTAAAAAATCTGTCCAGACAGTTATGCCACACGAGTGTAGAACACAAACCTTCCTAATGTAAAATAACTGGTTTGGAGCCCACGTGCTTAAACCAAAACAAAGACACTTAGAATACCAGGCGCAATAAGCCTTCACCAGCAATTCTCAGCTTGGAAGGATGGAGGCTACCCTCTCCTCCCACAACAGTGTAGACCACAAGCCTTCCTAATGTAAAATAATTGGTTTGGAGCCCAAGCATGTATACCAGAACTAAGACACTTTAGCATATTAGACACAAGTCTTCAACCAGCAATTGCCAACTCAGAGGGGAGTAAGGAGTGTAGCCCACAGACCTTCCTTATATCATATAACTAGTTTGGAGACCAAGTGCTTAAATCAGAACTAAGAGACTTAGAATAACAGTTAAAATGTAATCAGGCTACTAGCAAACTGTAATAAATACAGCAGATTAAATAAAACTGAACACTTTAAGAATGTGCTGCAAAAAGTAGTAGGAAGAAGCACAATTACAGTAAAAGCAGCTGAATAAATTGTGATTTTTATTTTTTTTCTTAGTAAGTGGAACGGTAGGAAACAGAATATAATTTAAGTTTAAGAGACTAAAGGGAAGACCTTCCCATATGATATGTCAGTGTTCAGTAGAATGAGCCGATGAGATGAGACTGGGAGGAGTGTTCGAAAAAGTAGGGGCAGGCAACTCAAAAGCCACCAACTTTAAAAGCACAACAGCAGCAGCAGGGCAGGTGGGTGTGAAAAGTCAAATTCAGACAGAGATCAGCAGTAGTCAGTCAGAGCACAACAAATCAAACAAGCACTACAGCTAAATAAAGATGCCACTAAATATTTCTCGTTAAATGAGCAATGCTATTTCTCAGCTCCTCCCACTAATTAGCTGGATGTTATTCACTGTCTCCAAAATAATTATTTTCTAAATGACCCTCGCCAAGACAGCTAAAAACTCCAAAAAGAACAAAAACTTAAAACAAAACAAAATGCAATATAAGAAAAAGATAAAAAAATAGACGTAATCAAACCTTGAATGAATAATTCCAATCCAAAATCAAATGCAGACAGAGATCAGCAATACTCAGGCAGAGAACAGCAAATCAAACAAGCAGCACAGATAAATGCAAAGTAATGCAGACAATCTATCTGAATATATTATTTGTTCATAGATTTATCCTTTTTTGGATGGAGCTGGTGTTGAACATTTTTCAAGGCAGCAGTATTCATTTGCTAGATGATATGATATCAAAGCCAATTTTCCTCATGTACTTAGTTATTTACAGTTTGTTTTTTTCCTTATACATTTAATAATTGCATTACTGCATATTTTAAAGCCAGTACCATTGTACCATCACATAATAATTGCCTAACAGTGGTGTGGATATTGTAAATGAATTTAAATAGCCTTCAAAACAGCTTTGTCACCAAAGACATGTATACTGTTGTAACCACAATGTACATATACTGAGATATACATTGTGTAGGATTTATTTTATTTTTTAGGCAGAGAACTTCGGAAATGGTCAGAATAATTTCTGAGAGTATGGAAAAATGTCAATGGCTCAGCTGGTTAAAAAGTGTAAATCCAAAGGGCTTCCACATGCATGTCTGATCAAGGGGGAGCTGATTGCCACCGCGGGTGTAGTTGTAGTTCACTCTGACCTGGCATGGGACTATAAGTCTTAGCATGTAAGAAAAAAGGGGGCTCGCTCAATCTTCAGATGACCTCAAAATATAACGTGAACTGCAGAAACAAGAATGCTTAGAGGTCAAAGTGGCTGAGATGCAGGAGATGAATGAGGGTGATGAAAGTGAAGGACAGCAACAGCTTGAAAAAGAGATACGCACTGTGCATGTGAAAAAGAGAGATGGAAAATCCCACTCAAAAAGCCATTATTTCCTGGTACTATGATGGATGATTTGATAGTTTTAGTCAGGCTTTTAAAAGTTAATATATTCAGAATTAAATAGACCAGGGACAGTGGGTGAAGTTTTTAACCCTTCTCCTCATGAGTAAGGCACTACATACAGTAGTTAAAATGAAAGAAAATTCTATCTTGATTACTTTAAAGTGAATCATGCTCTTGTGCTTGTTATAAATGAATACTTGATGTTATTAAAAATATTTACAGGGTACAGAAAAGCAGAAGAAAGTGTCAGTGAATTAATTGTGACACTAAGTACTTCACTTAATAATCAGTGAGTGAAAGCCACTCTACTACTTTTGAAATGTCAGAAGATCTTATGAAAGAGAAGCGAGCCTTATGTATTTCCTTGCAGCTAAGAAAATCTGGTTGGCATACTGGGAATTTTTCACATCTGAGGAAATGGGTAAAAACAGTGATCTTAGTATAGCTATCATGGCATAACTGCACAAGAAGAGGGAGCCTAGCACTGTACATAGGTATATGGAGATCTATATGGTAGTCTAAACCATCACATCAGATTAAACAGGAAAAAGTGGATGCCACTGGTTCCAATACATAAAGTTATGGGATTAGATGTTTTCAGTGTACCAAGTGGGATGGAGTGGTGGGTCATCAGGAGATAACCACTGTGCCAAAAGGGTCTGTACCCTATCCTAGTGGAAGGGAAAGAGACCATTGCCTGCTAAGAAGGATACAGCATCAAAATTGACTGTTGTTAAGCACATATTTTCATGGTACAGGGCATTTGGATTATAAACACAATGAGAATAGATGCTCCCAATGTTACAGCTCATTAATTCACTCAGGAGCACCCCCTCCCTGTACTAATGATCATGCATATAAAGAATCAGAGAACCTTACCTAGAACAAGCACATTAAAACTTTCCCCAGCAGACATGCCTGCTGAACAACTGGTAACCAGGTCAAATTCATACTAGAAAATCTGCACTAAAACTTTGTGTGGGATCATGATCTACAAGGCAAAGGGTAGAGATCAGGTGGGGATATCATGCCATTCAAGTGTTGAGCAGGATCAGTGCACATTAGAATGGATTATACTCTGACAATGAAAACCTGCTACTGGGCTTTAAATGCTACCTTCTTGTTGGGGAAGGAGCCAGAACTTGTTTGGGAAGTAGAACTGAATCAGCTATGGAATCAGATTTCTTGACTATAGTTTGTCTCCCTTCTGCTCTGGAGTTGTCTGTCAGGCCTGTAGACAGATATGGGGATACTCAAAAAAAAAAAACTTGGGTACTGTACACTTGGAATTTATGTTATTTGATTTAAAGGTATTAACCAGATAGCTTCACTAAGCCATAAGCCGTTTTGTAAGCAATACCAAATAAATATGCTGAGTCATATATTATTTATTTTCCATTCAACTTTGCAAACAGTTTTTGTAGATGAGATACTCATGTCAACATGACTGCAAGTTTTAGGCAGGAAGTCCCTATTCTTTGTGCAGATGTTTCTAGCTAACAGTTATGCAAGCATTCGCCGGTATGTAAATAAAATGCTGTGCTAGACAAACCATCCCCAACTGACTTTGTAGTTTTACTGGGATACTTTAACACAGGACAGTGAGGTGTGTACCTAGAAATGTATATGTGGGAAAAATAGCTTCACTGATCTTGAATGCAGTTGGTGAATTGCAAATCGGCCATGAAGCAAAGGTCAGCTGTAGGATGAGCTGAAATAGGTAAAACCATTGGCTCAGTGAGAGGATAAGTCATATAAATTGATTAGCAATTATTCTAGGAGAAGTAAATGTTTGTTTAATCATACTGGATCAGCTCTTAACTGATCTATTCAAAGCCATTGTTTTCTTTATTTTAAATTATAAAATATCAGTGAGCAGTTATCATATAAGGATGTTAATTTCCAGGATAAGATTCTTGAATTCTAAGGCCAAACCATTTCTTTTTTATTGAAAAAAGCATGAGAAAACAAAAGGCACAGACTTCTGTATATAAGCCACAAGCTATTAAAAACACTTATTTTGCTAAACACTGAAGTGACAATATTGTTACCAACATATTTAGTTTAATGCAATGTTATCTTCTGATACTGCCAGGTCATTTTTACTATTGTTCTCTTGTATGTGTTTATAGTGAGAGCATCCGGCTTTACTTTCTGTTTTTCTTCTGGTTACATATTTAGTCATTTACATTGCTAGTTATATTATTTTGACATGATAAAAGTGCTTCAGGTATGAACAATCAAGTGTGATGGCAAGGGAATTATGCTCTGAGAGTATTCAGGGATTTCCAAGGCAATAATCTTGTTTCTGTTTGTATTTCACATCATCTTTCTAATTGCAGTTTTTCAATTCAGTTAATACAGGCCAACATTTTTTTTTTACTTTATTTATATATTTTTTTATTTGTTAGCTGCAGTAGTCCACAGGCACATTTGGACTCATTTATGCTCATCCTGAGAGAGTGAAAAATGATGACAAATTCCAAATGTTATTGCCTGCAGTAGTGCCTAAGTTATAATGAAAAGAAATATGAAAAATTTGGGGTCAGGATTGGCATAAAGGTTAAGGTGTTTACTTCACAGATCAAGGTACAAAGTTTGATTCTGACCTCTGAATATTGAGTATGTTTTTAATAGTCTGCAGACTGGTAGCCTTGTATTTACCTCTGGACCTAAAAGCTGATTTTTAATTTAAGCTCTAAGAGTAAATAATACTTATGTATAGTAAAACAGGATGCATACATGTGCCTAGTGTCTCATTTATTATTGTTGGTTATACACTATATAAAAGAAGTATGGCTACATATGTTTTACATGACACAGCATACTAAACAATGTGTATATTATAAAGTAGGAAAATTACCTGTAGTTAGGTATACTGGTTATGTGACACTGGTTGAAGTGAAGTGTTTACACTTAGATTCTAAATGGAGCATTTTTTGTAGGCAGTACAAAAGTCTGCAGAGGAGGTTACATTTTAAAAACTGGGTAACAATGCCCTTGACAGGTTATATCATAAAACAGAAAAGTTGGGGTTGCTTCTGCATAATCTGGATTGGAGAAGTCTGTCTACAGCCAGCCTTGTGATGTAACAGTTTTTGAGTTCCAGTTTGAAGGGGTTGAATGAAATACAGTGTAGTTATGTATTTATTTGTTTATTTACATTTGTTGGCTGGTCATGTCCACTTGGAATATTCACATTCCAGTGAAGCACTGGAGACAAAAGCTCCAAACATAATTAAAACACACAATTAGAAATAAATAAGCTTAAATATATGAGATGCATTATTGTGTATACAGATAAAGTGAAAATTAAATCCAGCTAAACTAATGGACGTCATACATATTTACAAATTATTGCCAGTAGAATCATTAGCGGATCAGAGTTCCGCTGTGGCGACCCCTTACCGGGAAAAAGCCGAAAGACAAACAACAACATTGCCAGTAGATGCACACATGTAACACACATCTAGATGAGTTAACACAAGCCATATCTACTAATAACAAACATTTACATTATACAGTGAATCAAAGCAATTTTATATAATTAAGAAAAACACATATGAAAGCAGCAACATGCAAGCTTTATGTTGTTCTACAACTGCATTTCCATTATCCTGTAAAATGTTTGTTTCCTGCATGTTGAAATGCATGATTGTTTGAGGGGCACCTTAGACTACCTGGAGCTTTGCCCCATAACTTCAGTATATGACTAAAGCAGCTTGCATTTCCATATGTGTTTAGAGATATGTATGAGGCAACCAGCAGAGAAATGGAGAATGCCATCCCAGTGGGTTGGTTAGTGTAGATCACTTAATTGTTTACATTAGTGAGTGGATAAAAGTTAATTGTCTAGCGAGTAGGCAATTCTCAAATAAAAGTCATTTTTATACTATGAAGTGAAAGGCAATGGTGTAATTTTCCATGGTTTCTAGAGCCAAAACAGGAAATTCTGTTTTTTCCCAACCAATGATTGTGGACTAATGGTGACTATAGGCTAGTAAGCAGGTACAGTGAATAAAAGAGTGAAGGAATGTCTGCAATAGTTTGTCTTTCACTGGGAAGGAGACATGGTTTGACCCTTTTAACACATTTTAGTCTACTGTTAGGTTTGGTTAATATGAAATCTGCATTAAAAACAGAGTTGAACTTATCAGTAATAACTTCCAGCAGTTTAGTAGATTCCACTACTTGAATTCCTGAACTACTCACAGAGGGGATGCTAAGGGTGTCAACTGAAGTGCAACTGAGTAATGGATCGTCTACAGCATGGCATTTGTCAGCAAAGCATAATGTTTGTCTTTCTAGCCTTAAGGTGAAGTCCTTAACTGAAAACCATAACTACAAAGAGCTGACGCTATGTATTAACTGTAGATAAAAGTACAAGCAACAAGGAGGATATCTAAATCATCAGTATATTACACTAGTCTGCTGGTGACTTGCTATAGCATTGTTAAAGATAAAATTATTCTAATAAAATAGGTGCTACAATGAAGCTTGAGGTATCCTTACATCACTAAAAGTGGGGATGAGATTGCATTGCTCCATGTTATTGACTGATGCCCATTTTGTAAGAAATTAACAAAACGTCTGGTGACAGACAGTGACATACTATAGCATAATATTTAGTAGTGTCTTATGCCCAACCACATCAAAAGATTTTTGACATAATAACTTTATTGACATATAGTTAGGCATGAAGAAAATCAATATCATCCATCAAGGATGTTTTCAATTGGGCCCTTAATAAAACTATTCTTAATAAAACAGGACTGAAAGAAACACTTTTGATAGTAATTACCCTCTTCCCATACATGAACAAATTAGACATATCTTAAGATGTATTTTTTTTATGCTTAATGTGACACCTTGTATGGGAATTGAAACATCTTTCTGTACATTGTTCTGCTCATTAGGTAGCAATTTTCATTAGATAAAGTGTTACATAATTGAGCTCCCACAATCTTAACTAACATTTGTCCTTGATATGTTGGAAAATGTTTAGTGTCAGTAGACAGTCAGTAGAGTATTTCTCTCATAGATTGCTGTGAGAAGAGAACAAGTAACTACTCCAACCACCAAACTTGCTATTGTAACTTGCGGATAAATCAACTTTTAGGATTACAACAAATAAACTGTAAAAACAGATACCTCTTAATTTCAAGTCTTTCAACTATAATATCATAAACAATATCATTTTCTGACTTTATTAAAATATCTGCTTGCTTTTAATGTTTTGGCACTGGCCTTGGTAAGGCAGGACCATGTTTTCAGAGAAGTGGGTGCTGACAGTGGGTAAGCCAACCCAAGTTATGGGAAACCTGGCAAGTAGGAGTGAAACTGCTTGGCTAGTACCAGCACTCTCTGGCTCTATGTGGAAGGGGAAGTGCCAAACTGACTTATGGTAACAGAAATATCAATTAAAAATAAGCTGAGGGACAAGAAAGCTTCTTTACTTGTGGGAATATGTGGGACTCATGCATGTAGCCATGACTTTTGCATCTAAGCACATGCACTAACATGCACATAATATGGTTCAGCTCATTGCATACTGCATTTCCCCAGTGTTGCAGGAGCATAGGTAAATATGTCTCATAGCTCCCATCGAGTGGATGAAGACACCAGTTCTCTAATCACCTCCTTAGTCTATTACTGGACCCAGTGAGTTCTACTATATTGAATGGCAGTGGGGAGATACTAAGAATGAAGGGCAAAACCAGGCCTGCCACTAGAAGGTTAGAGTATGGATGGAAACAGTAATCTCGGTACCCTCTTCAGGCTCCTACTCATCTCTTAACCGAAAGAGGTATCTATCTCTAGTTTTAATTCTATATAATTAACAAGGACAGATTTGTTAGGGGCATCAGTATAAGAGAGTCAGATACTCCTAAAAGATTATCATTTTAAGACTGAGAATGAATGATAATTGATTTCAAGTGGCCCCTACAAAATTACAGAGACGTGTCATTTTGAGGTTAACAAAATTCTAGTCTCCTAACAAATACAATGGAGTTTGGCAACCAACATTAGAGATAGCTATGTCATCACCATATTTCTTTTTTTTTTAAGTTTGATTTTGATCACTTTACCTACATTATTAATGTATGCTACATTACAGTTACAGATGTAATTGAAGTTTAAATAGCAGTTACAGTGCTAGTATTACATTGAATATTATCCATCAGCAAAAATTGTTGTAGAGCTTTTTGTTAAACAAAATAATATCAAAAGTATGTGACATAACCTGTTCTACCTGGGGGTTCTCTCTGAACAACAAGTACATGGACTGGGGGATTAAGTTGACTAGACTGTGGGATTAACACTCTTTCTTGGAGCTTTGTGACAATGCCTTACTTGTTGGGCTCAGAAGGAAAGCCAAATGCTCTGTATACACCAAGGAGATGAAACACCATAAGCAATTTATGCAAATAGGACATCAGATGAAAAAACTATAATTTGTTATATGTCAAGAAACTAGAGTCTTTTACAACAGCATATTTTTCTGAAAAGAAGTTAGTCACATCACTGTCAGAACAATACATTTGGTGGCTTCTGTATTATCTCTAACTCAGGTCTTGTTGCAAACTGTGGCAACATTTCTGAACTATAGCATTAGTGCCAAACTATGAATTTATGACCAACTGAAACCCATCTTCAAGACGGGGTGATGTGAGTGATTTCTTGTTTGTCATCTTATGAGCCAGCACTAAAAGCAACTGTGAGACCTATCCAGGAGCTTTAAGTACACTGTTGAAAAGGTGCATTAAATAAGTGTAGGTTTTCACATTAACATTAGCAGTCAATAAGAGTTGAAAAAACTGCCTTACCTTGTGTCAGAATTGTTGTAATATAGTGTACCTATGGAAACTATGTCCCATTTAGGTTCACAGGTTGGTAGCAGGCTATCAGCCCTATGGCCTATACAAGCCTAGCCAAATGATTCCCCGGATATTTCTTCCCACAATATTTACTTCCCTGGACCCCTGTGTAGCAGGATGACTGACATGATCCCCGGTGTGAATTTCCTATCTCCCATCCAATCGTCAAGTTAACTTTTGAAAGGGCCAAGGAGGCACTCTGCTTGACATGTATGGGCAGTCTATTCCAGAGTATGGGGAGGCTCTAGGTCAGGAACCTATCCCTTCAGCATGTTTTGTTCATTGTGATGACAAGGTTTAGATCCCTGGAGCATGTGGCTCTGAGGGATTGGAATTTCTTTAAGTGGAGCATGTCCAACAGTTCAGGGTTTGACATGGCCTTGTATGTTAAGCAGAGATCGCCTCTGAGTAGACGATCTGCCACAGAGTATAGCTGGAGTTTTTTTAGATGGTCAGCATAGAGCATCTGCTTTAGGCCTGTGATTCTTTTAGTGAGCTATTTCTGCAGCCTTTCCAGCTGTTGCAGATGTCTTGTGAGGTACATACCAAATGAGACATTGTACTCTATAATGGGTCTAGTGAAGGATGAGTACAGTGGGACAATGACCTCCTTTTTTCTGGATGAAAAGCCCTTAGTGATGAGGTGTGCCCCATAGAAGGATTTCCTGACTGTTGTGGTGATATGGTTATCGAAGGTGAGACCACTGTCCACCTGTGTCCCTAAGTCTGTCATCACACTTTCGGTGTTTAGTGTACTACCACCTATGTGGTAATTCATGGGTACATGGTTTTTCCCAAAGGGGATAGCTATACATTTCTCGGCATTAAGCTTCAGCCCATGGCTCTGGCACCAAGCAGCTGTTTCTGTAAGGCCCTTTTGCAGAATATCCATATAATTTGGGGATTCAATAATGGCTCCCAGTTTGCAGTCATCTGCAAACTTTGTTAGCCAGAGTCCCTTAGTGTTGGCCTGTACTTCAGAGAAGTTGATGCCGAACAAGAGCGGTCCCAGGACTGAATGCTGAGGTACTCCACTTGTCACTTGTCTGGAGCTGTATTTAGAGTTGGCTACCTTTACAGTCCGGGTTCTGTCAGCAAGCCAGCTGGCAACCCATCAAGTGACATAAGTATTTATGCCCAGCTTAGTAAGTTTATCTATGATTCCAGAGTGGGGGATGGTGTTGAAGGCCTTGGTGAGGTCTAGATAGGCTGTGTGGACCACCTTACCCTCATCCACAGCTATGGAGACTGATTCAAAGAAGTCAATCAGGTTCAGGAGACAAGATCGGCCCTTCATGAACCCAAACTGGGTGGGGTCCAGTGTTTGAAGGTTGCCAATGTCTTTGTTTATAAGTTCCATGATAATGCATTCCATGCCCTTGCAGATCAGGCTCATCAGGCTGATGAGATGGTAGTTCCCAGGATCCAAGGTGCATCCCCCCCTTGTGGAGTGGGATAACTGTAGCTGTGCACCACTCAGTTGGCACGAAGCCTGAGGTGAGGCTATGATTAAACATGACACTTAGGTGAGGTGCCAGTTCATTTTGTACTTCATGTAGTACACAGCCTGGGATGTCATCTGGTCCCATGGATGCTGTATTCTTAGCTTTGGAGAGTGCAGTTTCTACCTGTATGGCCAAGATTACCGGAATTTGGCAATCTTGTGGTATTGAGGTGGGCCCTTTAGGGGGTGAGAGGGGGGGTGAAGTTGGCACTGAATCGATCTGCCAGGATATTGGCAATATCCTTGGGATCAGTATATTTAATGCCATTCTGTTGTAGCTCAGAGCAGATCTGAGCATTGCCATTTAGATTCTTGACATAACTATAGAATGCCTTGTGGTTGTCTTTGGAATCTTTTGCAATTTTATTTTTGTAACTAGCTTTGGAGGATTTTATGAGGGATCTCAGATTCTTACTGAGGCTGGTAAGGGAGTTTTTTGCATCCTGGGATTTTCATTTTTTCTGCAACAGTTTCTTCCTTCTGTTGTACAGTTTGTTTATGGCAGGAGACCAGCAGATTGGCTTCCTTTTTTTGGAGGAGAGCGTCTTGGTTCCATTTGGGATGGCACAATTCATGCACGAGTGGATGTGCTCATACAGTGCCTTAGTGTAGGATTCAGCAGTCGAGCTTTCAGCTCCCGTTTGCATGGGTGCCATGAAGTTTGTCACTTCTGACTTAAGTAGCATGAAGCTGGCTTTGGAGAAGTTTTTGCGGAGGTTTCCTTACTGGGGGGTGGGGATGGGATGTGGATGTCAAGGGTGATTTGCTTATGGTCAGACTTGACCAATGAGGGGGTGACCACTGGTGTGGAGCATCTATCTCCCATGTTGGTAATGACCAGGTCTAGGATATAGAAGCCCCTGGTGGGACAATGGATTAGTTGATCCAGGGCATTGGAATTTATGAATTCCAAGAACCGTTGGGAAAAGGTGCTGGTACCCGAGTAGTTTTCCCAGTTAATGTCAGGGTAGTTGAAATCACCCAGTATTAGGGTGCTTGGTTGTATCTTAATATTTTCCAGTATGTTTAGAAAGGTGTAGTGAGAATCTTGGGGCATGGTAGGGGATCTGTAGCAAGCTACAATTTGGATTGCAGTCTTACCTAGTGTTAGTTGCACCTGGAGAATTTCAGATGCATTTTGTTGGGCAACTAGCCTGGAGGTGTGAATATCCTTGGTAAATATGGCCACTCCTCCACCTTTAGTGTTTCGGTCTTGGTTTGGTGGCCGAAAAGTGTGGTAAGAGTTGTAGCCTGGTATTGCAGGAGTGCTCTCTGGAGTCTTGAACCAGGTCTCAGTTACTGCACAGATATCGATGTTCTCCATTTTTAGGAGTGCCTCGAGAGAGTGCATTTTGACGTTTAGACTTCTAGCATTGAGTAGCATTACCTTCATATTTTGCATGCTTGTATCTGTTACAGTGGTGGTTTTGTCCTTTGAACCTTGCCTAAAAAAGTCACTATAAGGGTGGCAAGAGCTTTAGCCAGTAACCTGAATCCCAGGGGTGTCAAGTGCAGACCATCTCTGGCAAAGCATTCTGGTTTGTCGACCACGTGATCCCAGGCAGACAGATACTGGATCCCCTTTGAATGACACCAGAAGCTTAGCCAATTGTTGAAGTCAATAATGTTGTCCTTATACTGTGTTATCATTCTGTCAGGGTCATACCTGCCTGGGCCACATGATCCGAGAGCTCTTCTGTGTCTCTTTTCATGTAGTCCAGGGAGGTATTTCTCAAGTCATTCACTCCAACATGAACAATGAGAGAGTCATATTTGTACTTGTTGTGGAGTGACTTGAGTGCATGCGTTATGTGGCGGATCCTGGCACCCGACAGGCAGCTGACTGTAATTTTCACCTTGCTCAGCCTGGTGAGTGGGGCATCAGTGTGCCTGACTATAGAAGCACCTATGACTAAAGTGTTGGGTACATTGTCTTGCTTTATGGGCTGTTGTTGGGTGGCACACTGGTATTCTGAGCTATGTGTCACTTTGGTTGTGACTGGTGTTTGCGTTTCAGCTTTGGAGGTCCTTGTTACTTGGGCAGGTTAATGTTAAGGGCCTTCACATCTGTGAGTTTAGTGTTACTATGTGTGGGTGCTGATGGTGTGGGTTTTGAAGAGCTATGTGTTGCTTGAGGTGTACTGTAGGTGTTAACCTTCTCCTCTTGACTGTCTAGCACGATCTTGGCTGGAGAGAGCTTTGCTTCCAGTTTGGCTATGTAAGTGCATCTCCCACAGGTTGTAGTGTTGGGTGGTAGGAGGAGAGGGTTTTCTGTGTACATGAGGTAGTTGCTGCATTGCCCCAGTATGCCCAGATTCACCAGGTAGACAGGAGAAATCATCAGAAGCTGACCCTTGGAATTGCCTGTTTAGGTGCTTTTTTTGTAAAGTGCAAGAGCTGTTTTCCTCTACCTTTGCAAGGTACTTTGCAATTATAGGCTGTTTAGTGCCTACGATTAATTTCTCTTTATTAATAAGGATAGTTGAGTGCTTGTATCAGTTTAAGGCTTCCTAGTGCTTTTCAGCAGGTTCTAGAGCAAGTGCTAGTCACAGGGGTTCAGATTTTAGTGCTACTATTGAGAACCAGCTAGTTCTAAGGGAAAATTTGAAGAGCAGACTTTCTGGCACCTGGAATAGTTTAACCATAGCCCTGTGGTGCTGCACAATGCAAAAAAGGCACACACACACATGCATTTTTAAGCCAGAAAGTTGAAAGGGATAGAAATCAGCCCAAAATGGCTAATAAAATTACAATTTCAGAGCTGGAAACCACTCCTCATGTGTTAGACAGGCAGTACAATAGTCAACACTTCCACTGGTAAGCAGTAGGACTTCCCTTTACCACAGCAAGGTCTGGATAGCTAAAATAAAGTCCTGAAACCAGCAAAGCCTGGGTTCTGGACTATACTAGCTAGGAAAGGTGGGAAACGAGCAAACAAGATAGTATTTTGTTTTTGTTAAAACAGGCTAAACAATGCAATAATACAGTAAATAAACACAGAAAAAGCTAACACACTTGAGTGTGTAGCCCTAAACAGTAAATGCAATTAAAACTCTACAAAATTAGCAATTTAAAACTTTTTGAATGAAGCAAGGCAAGTGCACAAATGAAAAATTATTTAAGAGGCAGTAATACAGTAGAATAAGTAGCTAGTCTACATATACAGAAAAGTCTATATATATATATATATATATATATATATATATATATATATATATATATATACAGAAAAGCAGCTAAAACACACTAAAACAATTCAGATGCAGTGCAACCTAGAGCACTTGAGTTGTAGCAATATTAAGGCAATTACAGTTTTAATAAATGCACTAAAATATACTTTATATTTCCAAAATGTTTGAGAAGCACAGTCAGAACACAAGGAGTTTCAGGCAATTTTTTTTTGTAAGAAAGGGAGAAAGGAGGAACAGAAGGAAAGAACTAAGTGGGTTGGCCTTCTCAGATGTTCTCTCTGTATTAGGTAGAATGAGCTAATGACACTAGACTGGGAGAAGTGTCCCGGATCAAATTAACAGTAGGGGCGAGCAACTGCAAGCCACCAAGTATAACAGCAAGACACCAACAGGGAGGGTGGGTAACAGTACTAAAGCTAGTAGCCTACACTCTTTTAGACAGTAAACACTACAGAAATGTTTATCACAACAGTGAGCCACAAAATGAAAGTTTTTAAGCAGATAAATGAGCAAGGAGACTCTACAGAATGCTTTTAACTGCAAACAAATCAGTTATATGATACACACCTTGGCAGGAAATCAGAACAAACAAATAGGTGCTTAACAAGTACAGAAAATACCTTTCACACAGTGAAACTAGGTATAAAGCTTTACAAACAGTGTGACAGTAAAAAAAACTTATTTCTCAGGCCCTGTAAGGCAGACAATTTTAGTTTAACTGTGTAGATTAGTTAATAGGAATAAAATACAGTAAAAAGTATGCAGCAGACAGTAAAAAGTGCTATATATAAATTGCTAGAAGTAATAACCAGTATAAATAAGCCAAAAAATAGGATACTTATTGTTATATATCTCAGATCAGAGTTGTAGTCAATGCCCCTCTTCCACTCGGCTCAGTGTGTATAGACAGAAATCCTCTCAAAGTTAGGTCTTAAATACCAGAAGATCCAACCTTAGACAACTTTTTAAAATAAAAGCTCAAAAGAACCAATGAGTGTTTATTCCAAGTCCTAGACCACCCAACTCCCACTAGCCAGCAGCCAATCAATACAATCCTGCCATGAAGGTAAAGAAAGGCTTCTGCTAATTCAGGATGGCCTGGTCATGTGCTCAGAACTATCACTGCAAAAACAAACGGGCCCAAAGACAGCAAATCTGAACCGGGACAATACTAAAGCTAGTAGCCTGCACTCCTTTAGACAGTAAACACTACAGAAATGTTTATCACAGCAGTGAGCCAAAAATGAATGCTTTTAAGCAGCTAAAGGAGCAAGGAGACTCTACAGAATGCTTTTAACTGCAAACAAATCAGTTATAGGATACACTCCTTGGCAGGAAATCAGAGCAAACAAATGGGTGCTTAACAAGTACAGAAAATACCTTTCACACAGTGAAACTAGGTATAAAGCTTACAAACAGTGTGACAGTAAAAAACTTATTTCTCAGACCCTGTAAGGCAGACAATTTTAGTTTAATCATGCAGATTAGTTAATAGGAATAAAACACAGTAAAAATTATGCAGCAGGCAGTAAAAGTGCTTTATATAAATTGCTAGAAGCAATATCCAGTATAAATAAGCCAAAAAAAACAGGATACGTATTGTTATATATCTCAGATCAGAGTTGTAGTCAATGCCCCTCCTCCAGCTCAGTGTGTACTACTGTATCTTGGAAATATCTTTAATGTATCAAAATGGCATTGGCAAATATGTTTAAAAATTTGCTGGATGTGAAGGAGGTCCTTTATAAAAGCTTCTGTGAAAACAAACTCCAGAATGGGAATGAAGGTGTGGAATGTGTAGAATTAAGAATAATATTTTTGTGCAACACCGAGGTAAGGAAATTACTGCTGATTTGTGTGTGTCCAAACTTTCTAACCTATAATGTCTTCACTAATTAAATGAGAAGTAAGTGAAGTTTAGACATAAATTTGACCAGCTGAATTTAGCTCATGCTTTTTGTCAGACATGACAGTAGAGACTAAAGAGGAGGATGAGGGAAGCAAGTTAGAGAAGAAGATGTGGGTCGTAGTTGACAATACAGGAAGAAAAGGAGACTAACAGTAACAACTCTGAAGGAAACCTTCTATTGAGATATGACTTCTGCAAAAGTCTTCATGCATAGGTTCACTGTACATGACTAAAATTATTTCTTTCTCAAATAAGATTCAAAGGCTCAAAGTACTAATTGTGTATTGCAGATCTCACTAAGGCTGTCTTACACAGACAGAAGCAACATCCATCTGTGGCAGAGAGATTCTGTCTGCATGTCATTTCTCAGTTGCTCACTAGTGAAAATTCTTCTCTATGAGTCCACTCTCTGTTGCAGGCACAACTATGTCAAGGTAAAGCATGCTGACCAGCAGATACTGAAGGAAAGGATAAGATACAGGTAAAGGAATGGATCAGGGAACGGAATATTGCACTGAAGGCCATTTTAATCTCTCAGAAGTAAAGGCTTGCATTCTGGTATATAGATTTTGGTACTAGATGAAGAGGGATTTGTTCACTTTATGCAGGGACTTATAAGAAGACATAAAATACTGAATATGTTTTGCGACTATCTCCATAATCTTATTTTGTATATTGTGCATTATACTTGTTGCATCCTTCATTTCTCTCACAATGCTATTATTTTCTTTAAATAATTTGCTCAAATATTGTGCAATTTCTTCTTTTTTTCCCATTGAAAGAAATATCTTTGTACAGTATTTGTTTTATTTTCATTTCATTTAAATTATATAATTCTTGTTCCTTGATAAAAAATCCTTCTTCGTTTTTTTTCTAAGTTGTCAAAAGTATCACTACTTAACTTCTTATACTTTAATTTTCTCTCTTTCTTTTTCCCAATTCCACTGTATATAACACGTTATACTTCTGTTTAAAATACAACCACAGTCCTGACCAGTCCATGTAAAAGTCTTTAATTTCAACATGAGCTTGCCATAAATTTAGTGTATTGATTTTCCCTTTCTCATCCCCTTTAATGCTTTTTATTTCCTTTCCTAGGCTTATATATTCTGCATTTCCTTTTAACATATCCAAATTGCTTGATGATCTTAAAAACCTGTAGTTGAACCATCTTCTACTATTATTAAACCAGATGAAATTAAAAAATAGTCTATTTCAGTTTTAGGATCTCTTCTACTGTAGGTTGATGTACTCTTCTTCCAAATTTACAGTTATCCATATAGCAATAACCCACGCCTGGGTGTGGGTAATGCTGGATTTACCCACGGTTGGCGTGGTTTGGTCCCGAGGGAGCCCCGAGGACCAAACAAAGCCAACCGTGGGTAAATACAGCATTACCCACACCCAGAAGTGGTTATTATTATACATGACATTATTTAAGAAAAGAAACTATTACTTTTCTTAAATAATGGCATAGTATAATGCCTGTTTACTGCCCTTCCGCAGATGTCTGGCATCCACGGCAGTTCTGATGTACCGGCGCCTGCGCAGTACATCAGAGTTGTGGGCAAAAGCAACGGAGAAAGCAAAATCTCCATTGCTTTTTTTTTGTTTCGCTTAGTTAAATGGGTTTAACATAGCGAGACAGTTTTAAAATAAGCAACGAGATGTCCGTTTATTTTAAAACTGTCTCGCCATGTTAAACCCTTTTAACATAGCAACAGTAAAAGCAACGGAGATCTTGCTTTCTCCGTTGCTTTTAACCCTACAAACTTTAAAGTTTAAATGGTTTAGCATAGCGAGACAGCTTTAAAATAAGCAATGGAGATCTCGTTGCTTATTTTAAAAGTCTCGCTATGTTAAACCCATTTAACATAGCGAGACAGTGTTTTAGTAGAGTTATACTAATGGAAAAAAGTCTAGGCGACCGGACCTTTTTCCATTAGTATAACTCGATTTACAATGTGCACGCTGGCCAATCAGCGTGCACATTTTGGGGGGGTCATGGTATGATAATTTATAATGTCTAAGACTTTTTAACATCATAAGTTTTCTTTTTCTGCTGTTTTAAATTACAATTAAAATCACCTAACACAATTATTTCCATGTTTATAGCAAAGTACTGAATTATATTTCTAAACATATCCTCTCTCTCTCTCTTTGTCATGAATTGCAATAATTCCAAAAAGCTGATCTTTCCAATGAAATCAAGAATTATTCTACCCATTATAACAAATGTAATATCTAATATTTTTATTATATCATTTTTATAAAATAACTATCCCTGAAAAAGTCTCTCTCCCTAAATTCCAGATAACATTTCCCCCACCATACTTGTTTGCTGTCTCTTTTCTTTAGTTAGAAATCTTGTATCTTCTTCTATAATAATATTACTATTCTCCTGTTTGCATCACTCAAGGATGCCTATTTTTCTTACTAGATTTTTTTAAACTATTGACATTTATTGCTAAGATTTTACAAGTAGTAATATCTTCCTGTCAATATTATTTTCATCCTTTCCTTTTCTTTATTATGTCCTTCTATAATTTTATTTTTCTGTCTTGAAACCTTTTTCCAAAAAAAAAAATTGCTTAAATAAATTCCATTTCATGTCTTCAAAATCACTTAATCATGACCGTTCTATTTCTCTTTTTTATATTGAACCCTTCACTTTTTTTCTTTCTGGAGTGTTTATCTGTTCCCATTCTGTTTGCATATCTACTATCTCTGTTTCTATCTCTGCATGTTCATTTACTTGCCTCTCTCCTACCTCTGTATCTAATATCACTGATTCTATCTCACTTAATTTTTCTTCACATTCCACCCCTAAATGTCTCATTTTGTTGGCCTTATAACACCTTAACTCACAGTTCTCTTTCCACAGATATAACACTTTATTTTTTCAAAACTATTACTCAAATGGTCTGTTTTTCTACATAAAAGCCATGTAATTCGCTGTCCCCGTATGTTTTTCTACATAAAAGCCATGTTATTCGATGTCCCCGTATTTTTTTCTACATAAAAGCCATGTTGTTCGCTGTCCCCGTATTTTTTTCTACATAAAAGCCATGTTATTCGCTGTCCCCGTATCTCACTGTATCTTTGTCTCCTTCTATATATATGATGCTTGGAATGTGCACAATGTTTTCATTTTCTATTTTCAAAACCACATGACAATCCCAGCCCCTTGTCTGCAGACCTCTATTATCATATACATTTGAAACATCTAATACATCTTAACATTATTTTGATTAATGTCTTTTTAAAGCCTATTTTTCTATTTCAGTCCAGAATTGTATGCAAATCTTTTTTTTCCTAGTTTCTCTATAAAATGTTTTTAGTAAATATAAATTCCAAGATACACAGTTCTTTTTTTCATATTCACACAGATATTTTTCCATCATTTCATCAGTCTCAAAGATAATGTCAAAGTATGTCTCTTTATTTATATGTATAAAAGCACTTTACATACTGGCTTTAGTTCTTAAAGGTGTAATTACTTCATACCATACCTGATATCTGTCCAGTTCTCTTAGTTCTCTTTCCACTTTATTTTCATTTCTTACTGGACAGGATTTATTCTGCTTTTTACTTATTTCTTTCCTCTCCTCTTTCCTTTTTTCTAATCTTATATTCACCATCTCTGCAAAGATTTTTTTTTCTTCACTGAAGACTTCTATTTGTGGAACATCCTCCTTTTGTGTCCTGTCCATCGCATCTCCCCAGGAAATATCCTTACCGCCCTCAGGTTCACTCATATTGATCAAGTCCATGAGTACATCCTCCCACAACCTTCCCGAATGGAGAGTTGTAACAACACACTCTTGAACGGAATCTTCCTTCCTAAAAAGATTCTGCTGGAAAATATCTTCAGAATTCATCAAAGGCATGACTGCCTTTTCCTCCATGCCAGTAGTCTGATTTTGAGAAGGTTCAAGTGCCTTCTCTTCCTTATTCCTCTGTATATGACCTGCATCTCCCTCGTGCAAAGGCTTGCCTGCCTTTTGCTCCACTCATTGGCATTCCTGATATAGGCACAGCCACTTTATCATCCTGCGTAATGAGCTTATCTTCCATATTAGAAGATTCATTTGCCTTCTCAACAAAATTTAATTCTTCATGATTCATTAATTCTTCACAATTCATTAATTCTTCACGATTCATGGATAACTCTGTTTCTTCTCCATGCTTCTCCAAGCCACCACTGTACCTGGAACAGAAGCAAGCAGTGTCAGACCAACAGTGCTCCCTCTGCACAACAGCCACAGAGTAGGAGAAGTTTCCCAATAGCTTGGCCAAATTTTCCTTAGTAGTATAAATATCACCTCAAGTTTTCTCCAAGAAGAGACCACTAATCTAGTGGAACCAACCCAGTCAACAAAGGATAAAAAAAATACAATATAAAATAAAACAGTTCATTAAGTTCTCCTATTCTCAATATTCATTAATGACCTACACTTGACAATTCCTCAAGTCACCTGTATACAATATGCAGATGACTCCACCTTAATATGCTCTGCGACCACAAAACCTGAACTGCAGACCCTAACCCAAAATATGCTCTGTATAGTCGAAACTTGGTTTCTAGAATGCTGCCTCCTCCTGAACCCCAAAAAAACAAAACTTGCTCTTTTCCCCTACCCGCAAGTCCTCTCCGATTGACTTCACAATCGTATCTAATAATGGTAGTCTCATATCTCCCGATCAAACTACCAAACTACTAGGAATAACAATAGACAACAATCTTAACTTTGATACTCACATTAACAATACAATAAAATAGTGAATCAAAAGCTAGGATCTGTCTTTAGGATCAGACCCTTCCTCACTCCTTTGGCTTGAACTACTATTGCACAAACCCACCTTACCTCTACACTCCTCTATGCCTCACCCGTCTATACTAATCTAACCAAAAACAACCTTAACATACTAGCAAATTCCTATAACAACATTGCTAGATTTGCCACCGGCTCACCTTATAGAACCCACCACTGTCAAAATCTAAAGCAGCTAGGCTGGCTAGAACTACAAAACCAGCTTCAATTTTTTTAAATTACCATTGCCCATAAGATCCTGTATCAACTTTCTAACACCCCAGTACTCACTAAACTTATTACCCCCTACAACAATCTCAAAACACTAAGCTCATTGAATAAATTACTTGTTTGTACTACTAAAGCAAACAATATGGCAGGTGACTCCCTTTTCTCTAATACAGTGGGAAAGAACAGGAACAAACGTCCCTGTGAACTTCTATCATTGTCCTCAGCAACGCTTTTCAAACACAAACTGAAACCATATCTTAGAACACACTGGCTTTACCCTTGCTCAAACCCTGATTAACCTTGTCTCAACTACTATTATGACTCCCCGCTACTTTCCTAATACTAATTTCAAATACCTTCTAACCAATCCTATCATGTCTCTTTTTAGATCAAGCTCATGTAGAAAATCATAGACTTTCTGCTGAATGTTTAATAACTTTGTCATTAGGTCAAACTTTTTGTTGTCTTTCACTGATCTAATGACTCTTAGTTTATTTTGTAACAACTTAATTTTGTAATTATTTTTAGTAATGTATTAAAATATTACTTTATTCCTTTAGCCTTTTATGTAGTGGAGCTTTTCTCCTCGGGCTTCTACTGAAAATAGACATGTATCCAGTTAGACTAGCCCGGTCAACAAATGTAAAATAAATAAATAAATTAATTAACAGCTTATAGCCTTATTCATATTTACTACGTGTAAAGACAAACTGCTATATCCCACAGTGCATTTCGAACCCCATGCCTGCAAAAAACAAGCTAAATTAATTTTATTCATAGTTAACATATTAACATTAAAGTGGTAAGCTTCATACCATCCATTGTATTCATAACCTAATAATAAAAACACCTTCAGTCAACAAAACAGGGAAACCAAGGACCATACCCATTGAACATAGCTCATATAACGATGCTCCCGTTTACTACAGTTGATAACTTCCTTCACACAATGACCACTCTGGGATGCAGTAAGCAAGTGTTCTTACACACACACACACACACACACACACACACACACACACACACACACACACACACACACACACACACACACACACACACACACACACAGATATGATCATCAATTACATCACCTTGTATAACTGTGTACACATCAGATTTTGGCTTGCTATCAAATAGAAAAACAGAAACTGATAACTGGTGCCAGAGCCATGGCCTGAAATTAAACGCCAAAAAATGCATAGTCATACCCTTCGGGAAAAACAAGGTTACCCCTAGCTACCATATAGGTGGCAATCCACTGAGCACAGAAAAAGTCATCAGGGATCTGGGGACCCAGGTTGACAGTAGCCTTTCGTTTGACACTCATGTTGCTAAAGTAGTTAGGAAAACCTTCTATATCGCCCACCTGATCATGAAGGAATTCACATCTAGATCAAGGGAGGTCATCGTCCCCCTGTACTCATCACTCATTAGACCTATGATTGAGTACAATGCCCCGTTTGGAATGTATCTGACCAGACACCTGCTGCAGCTTGAAAGGCCCCAAAAGTTCCTCACCAAAAGGATATAGGGTCTCAAAAATATGTCTTATGCTGTCCGACTGAAAGAACTCCAGCTCTATTCAGTCTCATACCGCTTGCTCAGAGGTGACCTGTGCCTGACATATAAGGCCATGTCAAACCCAGATTTGATGAATATGCTTCACCTCAAAAATCTAGATCCCTCAGAACCACAAGGGCGGAGACTTAAACCTTGACACGGTTATAAATAGAACGTGCTGGAGGGACAGATTCATCACCCAGAGACTCCCTATGCTGTGGAACAAAATCCCGGTACATGTGAGGCAGAACACCTCGCTGGCCTTGTTCAAGAGGAATCTTGACCAATGGATGGGAGATCGCAGATATACCCCAGGGATTACTTCAGTGTCACTGCTTGACAGAGGCACAGAAAAATGATAGGCATAGTTTTTATTCAAACTAAAGGGGTGGCGAAAGCCACATAACTATGGGCTAGGCTTATAAATGCCCTTGGGCAGATAGCCTAGTATGAACCTATGAACCTATGAACCTATAAAGGAATAAAAATAATGATATAGAAGCAAGAACCAAACAGTGAAACCCATTGCAGCCCCATGCCCTCCCAACCTCTTAGTCCGAGAATCAGAGACAAACACACACAATCAGGAATATTTTTTTTTCATATGCTTGTATACTTATAACGTTACTAGAATAACAGGATTTGTATTAGTAAAGCATTTCTGAAGGCAGTAAAGTCTGAAACTCACAAGCCTGTTAATATTTAGTGACTGCAATTTGTAACAATTTGTCAGAAAGCCAAAGATTTTAGAAGGAGCAGACCAAATATATTTCAACTATTTTGCTCATGAATTCTGGACAAAGCCAAAAATAATAGAGAGATAAAGGCTGCAAAAGGGACACGTTTTAAATATTATATTTATTAATCAGGTAAAAACACTGGGCAAAGTATTCTCTTTTAGGGGCAACCAGTGAACACAGTATGCAAATGGAGGTGAAGGATTTAAACCTTCTACTTTTTACTACAGAAAAACAGTTTATTAACATCTCAGTCTTAAGTTCCAGACAAATCCAATCCACTTAATAAGCTAAGAGAGCAATAGGTGCAATGACTGACATTACTGACTGATGGAAACCTTTAGGCTAATAATGAACTGTTTCCCATAGTCAAGGGTATAGGGTCTGATTCTACCTCCATTTGTCAGGTTGGTATTACTTGAGCGAACGTTTAGGTTAGCGAATACCTAAACATCGATCTGGTAATAGCGAAAGCAAAAAAAACGTGAATGGCCGATTTAATGCAGGGAAAGAATTCCCTTAGCCATTATGCAGATTTTGCCCCTTTCCCCACTGTAGAATTATCTTGGAGTTGGTATATTTAGTTAGGGGGTGAGGGGCACAGCCCCCACATCGGGGAGTGTGGGGGACAAAGCCCCCCACTTTATTTTGGTTTAAATTGGGGTTTTTTTGCGGCCAAGGGAATTCATTCCCTTTGTTAAATCGGCCATTCGCGGTTTTAATTTTTCGATATTACCAGGTCGACATTTAGGTATTCTCTAACCTAAACTTTCGATCGGGTAATATAGATGCCATTTGTCTACTGTTTAACTCTCTGAAAGTCACTTAACAAGACAGTACTCTGTACATTTATTTGGTTGACAGAAGAAGGAAAATAAAGAGAAGGCAAAGAGATTTTTACATGCATTTCAGGAGTAATCAGTACTATGAAACTGTAATGACTAACATTACCAGAAAATTTAGTCCAGGGATATACTGAGATGGATGTAAGGTCAGTACTCAGTAGTCCAGGGTGTCTCCAACTCCTGGTAATTAAAGAGGGAGATCAAATTGTGTCCTGCCATTACATGATTCTGGGAGAAGACACACACTATTTGACTTTTTTCAGAGGGCTGCAGTTTATTTCAACTGGCATTATTTTTTCTTAAAAAAGAAAGTAGATAGAAACAGCAGGGTGATAGCTTATACTCATCTCTGTTTTGGCTACAGAAAGTCTCCCTTTTATTGTCTCAAATGCTCTACATTCATGCCAAAAAAAGACAAGAAAATGGAGCAAAACACAGCAGACAAACAGAAAACGTAGCCATGACTGGGAGAGATGGGTGGGAGTAGGCAGTTTTCTTTTCTTCCTTTCTTTTTTTAAACAGCTATGGGACTCTACTGGCAGCACTACACTTTAGGTGTTTGACTGGGTCTTGCTTGGTTCCAGTTCCATTAAAAAAAAAAAAAAAAACGTAAAACACAATCATCCACGATCTGTAAGCGTGCAATCATACCAGCTGGAAACAGTAATTCAAGTCTGCTGCCAGTTCATACTCATACAGCTAACCAGTCCTACTCAAAGAAAAGAAAAAGGACTTTTTTTTTATTTTTACTCTCCCAAGGACTGGGGCGCTTACCAGTTCACATAAATGCAGATTCAGGTCAAGTATACCTGTGTGCCCAGTGTAGCACTGCCCCTGCTTATCAGATAAGCCAGGTAAATTGTTAAAATTTCAGACTGAAGAGACAACAGGCAAAATCCAGCATTGTTAACAATACATCTTACCAGCCAGCAAATTGAAAATAGAATTCAAAAGGGCTCCCTGACAAGTTGTCAACTCATTTGTGATTATCTCAAACAAATGTGATCACAAATTAGCAACAGCACACAAATGCTAACAGCCTTTGAAAATAAAAAACGAAAAAAAAATCAGTGGGCAAACTACCTATACCTATATATATATATATATATATATATATATATATAATTGGTTACAATTAGGAAGAGTGAATGCTCACTTGATCAAATGCTTTTTCATGCTGTAAAAAAGTGAACACTCGTGAATGAGCATTCTTCCTAATAGAGTTTCTGCCTAGAGTCTTTTGAATGGGATTGCGGTACATTCGTGTAAGGGAATTTTCCCTTGACCCACTGTTGTGTATTCTCAGACTTAGTATATATAATTAGCAGCATGAGTGGAAACCATAGCCCCCACATGGGGGGGGGGGTTCAGGAGGGCTTGCCCTCCTGCAAAAAAATAAAAAGTAATAATTGCTCAATTTTTTTAGCATTCACTCTAAACTGATCGCTGTTTAGAAGTTCACTCATATGAGTGTTGCTGTTTCATATGCAACTCTCCCTGTATCTGTATCTGTCTCTCTCTCTCTCTCTCTATATATATATATATATATATATATATATATATACAGGTTTACTATCAAAATGTTGAAATTCATATGGTTGACGGTCATAACGTTGAAATCATTACATCAAACGTTCAACATACTGAAAATAAAAATGTCAAAGTTTAAATAGTCGACAAACACTTGCAAACTAACACTAGTGTTTTTGCAGGGGGTGTGTGTGCCTCCCCTGCACACCTCCCCCAGTGGGGGGGGGGCTGCATCCCCCTGCATCCCCTGCTACTTATATATTAAAATTCCGAGATCGCACAACAGTGATGACAAGGGTAAATCCTTGCCTATTGTCAACATAATGTCGACAGGTAATTTGCATGCACTTTATCTCGACCAAATAAACTACTTAATATTCATGTGTCGGCCATATGTGTAGATCAAATGAATATTAGACCATATGACTCTCAACATTTTGATAGTAAACCCATATATATATATATATATATATATATATATATATATATATATATATATATATATATAGAATGTTCAAACTACCGACGCCCAAAATCGCGAGACGGAAGTACCAAAATAGCAAAATACCTAAACTACTAAATCCTGAAGCTTACAATCTTGAAATACAGAGAGTATCAGTGTGCTTTGAAGTAGCGTATAAAACATCTGCTTTGATGTACATGTGCTGTACGGCAAAAAACAAGGAAAAAATGTCCGACAACAGCTATAGTGCACCCGGAGATATTGGCAAATTGTATAGTCAAGTACAGTCTCAGCAAAGTAAAGATGTATTAGTTATTGAAGGTTATGTGTACCATCTAGAAAGGAAAAGGTATCCTCGGCATTACTGGTGCTGTAAGTTTAAACGGAGTGAAAGCTGCAAAGGGAGAACGGTAACATTATCATTATCCGAGGGTGAGCAATTGTTAAAGAGTATGCCTCATAATCACTCTGGAGATCAATTTGAGGTTGAAAAATATAAAGTATGCAGTACACTGAAGGAGAAAGCGTGTATCTCTAGAGATGCACCTTGCATGCTACTGGAAGATGTTATGGCATCAACATCTTTACAATGTTTTGCAAGTCTACCTAATAAAAAAGCGCTATTACAACAGATTAGGAGTGAGAAGTAAAAATAGCAATGAAATGTGCATCTCTAATTTAACATTAGAAGCTCTTGATATCACCATGTTCCCCTTTCAGAGTGGTACATTTATTGAAAAGCACATGGTAGATGAACCGTCTCGTAATACTGTAGTGGTGTTTAGCACTATGAATAATCTACATGATTTGAGTGTAGCTACTATATGGCTAATGGATGGAACATATTTCTCTAAAGGCGTGCTATGCCGACAACTGTACAGTATTCATGGCATAGTTAAGTATGCTGGCTATAGTAAGTGCGTGCCGTTATTGTATTGTTTAATGTCAAAAAAGTCACTAAGGGCATACAATATGATGTGGCACTGTGTACAATACTTGTTGTCAGTACATGACTTCTATTAACGCTACAGTTTATCCTTTGTGATTTTGAAGTGGCTGCTTTAAAAAGCATTAGCTTAAACTTTGCAAATATTACATCGAAGGGTTGCTTGTTCCACTTCGGACGTAATGTTTGCAGGAAAGTGCAGCAGCTTGGACTGGGCTCACTTTATAATTCAAACCATTCATTTCAATTGGCGGTGAAATGTTTAGTTGGGCTAGCATTCCTTCATGAATCAGGGTCATACCAACATTTACTGCCTTAAAGGAGATATTTCCAACAGAGGGAAAGGACATTGTACGTTATTTTTCTGACTGGTACGTGTTTGGTAAACTTAGAAAGTTTGCTACTCGATCTACTAGTGTAACACGTTTTCCACCTCTATTTCCTATTAAATTTTGGAATGTGTATGAGCTAAACAGGCTATTCCTTCCACATACGCAGAACTCGGTGGAAGCATGGCATCGCCGATTAAAATGTTTGATTGGTAGTAAGACAACTGATTTGTTGGTGTTGATGAGTGCTTTGGTGAAAGAACAAAACCGTGCGGATAGATTGCGAGTACGTTTGTTAGCAGGCTGTCCTTGCTCTCCTAAATGTAGAAAGTTGGTTCAGCGGCATAGCCAATTTCAGCATGTTTTGGATAATCAAAACAGTTATTCACCTATAGAATTCATCAGAGCTATAGCTCATTTATTAAAGATGTGAGAAATCTATTATGTCGTACCTTGATACACTGGTTGATGTTTAAGTTTACATGGTTCACTTTTGTTTGTTAGTGGTTATTGGCTACAGTGAGTGTTATGAACTTGTACAAGGGATTTGTGTGGATTTGATTTCTGATGATATTCACATTTCTGGAGAGGTGTTATGTAGCATTCTGTGTGCTATTCATCTGGTTCGAGGTCTTTGTTTTCAATTTCAAGTATTTCACTGAGTGTGTTTCACTATTGCTGTTGTCACACTGATTTAATTCGGTATTTTGGGCTTTCGTGATTGTGAGCTTCGGGATTCAGAAGTTTAGATATTTTGCTATTTCGGTACTTCCGTCTCGCGATTTTGGGCGTCGGTAGTTTGAACATTCAGGATATAGTAGTGATCCTATATATATATATATATATATATATATATATATATATATATATATATATATATACAGACACTCACACACGTGTGTATGTGTGTGTGTGTGTGTGTGTGTATGTGTGTGTGTGTGTGTGTGTGTGTAGGTTCATAGGTGTATACTAAGCTAATGACCACTAGGGCCTTTATAAACTTAGAAATGCAACCCCAATGTGTCCCACAAGTTATATGTGTTAGACATTTATACAGGGTTGATTGTTGGTTACGGCATGATTTACTGAATGCATCTGTCTATCAGAGATGTGGGTGCCAGACCAGGGGTAAAATTTTGGTTTCCCATTCAATGGTCCAAGTTACACTTAAATAGGGTTAGGAAGGACTTTGATTTGCATAGATGGGAGCCCCTTCCAAAGAATGGGAATTGTCTGAGTTATATATCTGTCTCTCCAGCATGTCCTATTTATGTTGCAAGCAAAATGTATGTCTTAGATCTAGTAGTTTTGATGCTGTTTTTTTTTTGTGGATGTGCAAACAGTTCATCGGAGCAGGGTCCAGGGATGCCTTGTATGCCAGACATAGATCACCTCTCTGTACTCTATATGAAACTGAGTATAGAGACAGGGCTTTGGGTTGATATGCATAGGAAATTGTCTTTATGCCCTGCATTCTTTTTACAAATAACCTTTGTGGATATTCCAGTTGCTGCATGTGTCTGGTCAGGTACATACTGAATGGAGCATTATACTCTCTGATGAGCCAAGTACAGTGTTATAATGACTTCCCTGGACATAGGTGCCATGCATTTAATTAAAAGTTGAGCAACATAGAAGGATTTCCTTACTACCTTTGATATATGTTGATTGAAGGCCAGGTTACTGTCTATATATATTCCCAGATCCCTGACTAGTGGGTCGACTTTTAGGGGTATTTTATTGATGATGTAGGTTATTGGTACAGCCAAATTCCCATAAGGTACTATAATGTATTTCTTTGCATTCAGTTTTAAGCCATGGCTTTGGTATCAGTCATTTTTCTTTTTTAGACCCTTGTGTAAGATGTTAGTGCCTTGGGTGGATTCTATGTCTGCTCCCAGGTTGCAATCATCTGCAAACTTGGTCAGCCAGAGGCCTTTCATATTAGCCTTGACTTCTGAAACGTAGATGCCAAAGAGGAGCGGGCCCAGCACAGACCCTTGAGGGACTCCACTGTTGACTGACCTCTTTGAGGATGTGGTCTCACAAATCCTAACTTCCTGGGTCCTATCTGTTTGCTAGCTGCCTATCCATTGTATTATATAGGGGTTATTGCCAAATTCCATAAGTTTGTTAACAATGCCAGAGTCAAGTATTGTATCAAATGCCTTAGTTAGGTCAAGGTAGGCAGTGTGCACTGTTTTAACCTCATCTGTTGCCTTGATGACCTTCTCAAAAAAGTCCTTCAGGTTCAATAGGTATGACCTTCCTTTGAAAGCTATTCTGGGATGGATCTAATCTCGAAGGTCTCCTATGTCTTTGTTGATCATTTCCATGATAACATTCTCCATCTCTTTACATAAAAGACTGGTCAGACTAATGAGTCTGTAGTTTCCGGGATCTGTCGATAGTCCATCCTTATGAAGAAGGATGACTGCTCCAGATCTGCATTCTCATGCATGATGTCTGTTTTAAGACTATAATTAAATAGTAAATCTAGTGGCCCTGACAGGTCATGTTTTAGACTATTCAGGAGGAATCCTGGGATATTATCAGAATTCATTGAGGCTGTGTTTTTGGCCTTAGAGAGCACAGCCGGGACACGGTCTCTAGTTATAGTTGGAGGGATTATTTATTTATTTATTGAACATTTGTTTACTGGGGAAAGTCCGACTAGGAACAAAGCCAGTTTTCAGTGGAGCCCTGGGGAGAAACACTCCAGATGCATGTCTTTGGAACATGGGAGGAAACAAGAGCACCCAGAGAAAATCCACACGAATGCAGGGAGGACATGCAGACTCCACACCGAAGGCACCCCGGCTGAGAATCGAACTGGAGAACCTCTTGCTGTGAGACAACAACACTAGTGCTGCACCACTGTACCATCCATGTTTGAAGGTATTTCTTCGGAGGTGGTTGTGGGTTAGTGAGGGGTAAAGTTGGAACTGAATTTGTCAGCCAGTAGATTCACTATATCACCCAGCTCAGTGAATGTGGCACCATTAACCACCAGTCTAGCACACTGCTGTGTGCTGTCCTTGAGGTTTCTGACATGCCTGAAGAAGGCTTTATGGTTGTCTTTTGCCTGGGAGGCTATTTTGACCTCAAAGTTGGATTTACCAGACTTAAGTAGCCCTCTTAGCTGCCTGTTTATTTTGATGTGAGAGTTCTTGTCTTTATGGGAGTTATACTACTCGATTTTAGCCCAGATTTTTTTCCTTTTGTTGTATAACCTGTGTAGTCTGGGATACCACCAGGGTGGTTTATTTTGGGAGTTAGTTTTGGGCTTACTTGTAATAAGTACAGCAATCTCTATGCAGCCATTAACATGGCTGTATAGGGTTTCTCTGAACAATTCTGCACAGGGTGCTTGCTGTGTTTTTTGGATTTGGAGGGGCATTGAATTTTGACAAACTATCACTTAATAAAAGATAGTTTGCCTTGGAATAGTTCCTAACTGTTACTGGGTTTACTGGGGTTGCTAACCTGAATTTGATTTTGAAATAGACAGCTTTATGGTCAGACCTTACCAGGGAGGACATGACATTGGGAGTGGTGCAGCATTTTTCCATATTTGGGAGTAGGAAGTCCAGTATGTTGGAGTCTGTAGTAGGCATATGCACTAACTGGTTAAGGGTGTTTGTATTTGTGAAGTCCAGGAATCTCTCTGCCTGCATATTTGGGTCTGTGTAGCATTCCCGGTCTATAGAAGGATAATTAATGTCCCCCATAAGTAAGGTATTAGGTTGGATGGTGAGTGTCTGCAATAGAGTATGCACTATGAGCTTCATGGGACATAGAGGGTGACCTGTAGCTTGTTAGTATATGCTACGGTATTTTATATATGGTGACCTGCATGGGGAGAAACTCCAGGTCCTGTTTAACCGATCTAGAGGAATGCTTGTTATTGCTGCATATCAAGACACCTCCACTTTTAGTCCTTGTTTGTGTAGCTACTGGTCTAAAAGTGTGGAAAGTACTGAAAGTATGTACTGCCAAGGTACTCTCTGCAGTTTAAACCATGTCTCAGTAACAAACTGCACAAATGTCTATATTGTTTAGGGTGAGGAGGGCTTGGAGGGAGTTTAGCATTTTGTTTAGTCTCCTGGCATTGAGAAATAACACCTTGAGGTACAGTTCAGTTGATTTTGCTACATCAGTAGGTTTGTCAATAGCATTGCCTAAAAAAGGTTCTATGGGGAAGGATAACATTTTAGCCAGTATACAAAAGCCTGCTAGGGACAAATGCAGACCATCCCTGGCAAAGCAACATTTGTTAACCATGTCTTTCCATGCGGACAAATATCAGATTCCCATAGAATGATACCAGAAACTCAGCTAATTGTTAAAATCAATCATCTTTTGTTTGTTTTGTGGCATCATTCTTTGTGAAGGTAATGTGCTGCTCAATGCTAGGATCATACCAGCGTGAGACACATAGTCAGAACTATAATGTCTCTTTATAATGTCTAGGGAAGTATGTCTCAGGTCATTTACTCCTACATGAACTATGATAGAATCATACTGGTACCTGTGGTGTCGTGACTTGAGTGCATGCCTAATTTGGTGGATCCTGGCTCCAGATAGGGGGGCATCAGTATGAAGTTCCCTATGACTAGAGTACTGGGAAGTGTGATTGCTTGCCCTATGGGGGTTGTATTTGGGGTTCACCCCATCTCTCTATAGATATAGATATAGATATAGATATAGATATAGATAGAGATATATTTCACCTCCAAGGTAGCTCCATCATGAACAAAGCAGAAGTCCTTAGTACACCAGAAATTCAATAAACTTCAGATCTGACAACTGTCCATACTTGAGCAATGTTACAATAAAACAGTCAAATTTGCAGTAAACTACAACAATAGAACTGCTTAGTTCTCAGAGAATTAAACTGGTTAGAACTACCACATCACTCAGCTCTTTCTCAACTAACTACAATACACACACTTTTGTATAAGCCTGAAAATTGCCCAGCCTTTAACAACTTAATACAACATCATTCCCCCAATAGAATTTTATACTCTAAATAAAATCACTAATCACTATAACCAACTCATCTAACACTGCATGTGACTCTCTATAGTCAAACAGTGTTGCTAAACTACAGAACCACACCCTACTACCACCGAAATCCATTCAGAATACAAACTCATTTAAAATGCAACTAAAACTTCACCCATCAGATCAACAAATCTACTGCTGTACATCTCCAGGATAAATGCCACTGTTATCTCCAGCGTGCCATATCATCAAATCATTTCTCTTCTTTCAGAATCTTATACCCCACAGCCCAGTTATTTATATTCATTATTTTGTGACACTGCTCATTCCCACCTCCATACTTCCATATAAACCTTAATGCAGCCATATCTATATCTATTGACCCATATATATATATATATATATATATATATATATATATATATATATATATATATAGATATGTATAAAACTGCCTCTGAACCTGCTTTACACCCCACCTCTTAGCTACAATATCAGCATTTTTCTGCCCTACCTAGTTCTTTCTCTCACCTCAATTTCTTTGAATTTCTAAACACTTGTAGCTCCCACTGTATTTCATTGTAGAAGTAATAGACTGTAGTTTTTCATTACACCACAAGGTGGAGTTTTTTTCAGGAATATAAAAGACAATTTCAAAAGTGAAAGAAGGGACTGTAACACTAGCTGAAGGAGGGAAGACTGAAACAGGGAGCTGAAGGGAAAAAGGGCCTTGCAGCATGACTGGATTTAGAAGTCTGAAACCAGTAGTTTCACGCCTGCATATGATTCAGCAAGAAAAAAGTTCCTTGGGCCTAGTACAGAGAAGCCATAGATGATTACCAGAGTTCTGGCAGGTGATTTTTCTACTTTTCCCATCAGAGGAACCATGGTGCCTGGTCACTAGGATATTCTGGACAGAGTGGTGAGAGGCTTTGGCTGTCATTTTATATTTTTATAAGATTGTGGATTCCCCCCCTAAATGCTTTGTGGATTACAAATAACTGGGATCCATATGAGCTACAACTTGGGCCCCATCGTTCCGGCAGCAAGACTGTAAGTAGTCACTGGCCAGTGAACAAGGTATAATAGAGTGTTTCATAGTTGATCTGTTTAGAATTGATCGGGGGGGGGGGTTGAGGATGTTAGTACTGTTCAATGACATTACATTTTCTCATATTTGTATTGTTGTATTTATATATTTTCATTATTCAATGACATTGCATTTTGCTCGTGTTAGTACTGTTGCCTTCAAGAATTTTGCTGCTCAATGACATTGCATTTTCTCATATCTGTACTGCTGTATTATAACTCTTTTATTGTCTCATGATATAGCATTTTTCTCCAGTGTTTGTATTGCTGTATTATAAAGCTTTACTGCTCACGATATTGCCTTTTTTGAACATGTTTGAATGTCAAGACCTTTTTCTGTTGAGTTTTGGGGAAGAGGGTGGATGTATGGTTTCATTGCATGCATATCTCACCTTGCTTTATTGCTAACTGGTGCACTTTTGAAATAATTTGTTTGTGGGTGTGCTATTGCCTTTTAAACTAGATGTGTCACCTAGAAGAAAATCTGTCATTCTTGCCACACTGGTGTGTTGGGCCTAATAGGGGTGTCACCAGAGTCAGGTAGGAAGGGACCCATATCTACTTCAGCTACACCTGTAGGTGTGCTACACACTAATCACATGATCTGTTATCTATCAGGCAAACCCACCAATACACTTCTTCAAATGCTCAGTATTCAACAATTACTAATGCATAACTCTTTTTTTTTACTGTAACAGTTCCGTCTTCATACGAATGTAATCTAATCAGCAAATGTATGTGTAATTGTTAATGTGTATTATTTAATGTCTGTTCAAGTATATTACTGAATGTATGTTTAAAAATGTTTGCAATATGCTGGAGCTTTTCTTCCTATGTTACCACTGAAAATGGGTTTTGATTAAACCCAGTTGGACAAACAAAGTAAACAAAAGCAAAATAAAAAATAAAAAATAAATTCAACCTTCCTGAAAAAAGTCCAGCAATGGCACACTATTGATTGCACTCCCCAAGCGAGATAAGGACCCCTCTAAATAGACAATTAATAGCATGATTACTTCATTAATGTGGAAGCCAAGTGATATGTTAAAATCCTGGCAAGCTGGCTGATTCCACTTCCTTCAATCCACAGTCCACCTCTCATAAGCAGAATGCATAAAAGATCTCACCATTGATCACTTTGGGGGAGTAGGCATAATAGTTAAGGTGTTTACCTCACAGACAGAAAGTACAGTGT
Organism: Protopterus annectens; assembly: GCF_019279795.1. Taxonomy (NCBI): domain Eukaryota; kingdom Metazoa; phylum Chordata; order Ceratodontiformes; family Protopteridae; genus Protopterus; species Protopterus annectens. The sequence goes on from NC_056727.1 coordinate 217,611,166, forward strand.
TCAATTCTTACCTTCAAAAGGGAAACTGGCAAGGCTTAAAATGGTCCATAATGGCAGATAGCCTAGTACTTATGTATGAACCTATGAATCTGGTCAAGAGGGAGGCACTGTGAAGATGCTAAGGAAAATCTTCACCTAGGAAAGCAGCTTCCACTGCAGAGGGGTGAGACAGCAGACCAGTGAAGTAGCAGCTCTCAGTATAAACAGTGTGTTTGTAAACAGCTATACTGGAGCATGATGGAAGCCTGAGAAATGGAAAGGAGTCTAACAAGAGAAAAAAATTCACTGCTGTGTGTAGCTGAGGGGATCGGAGGCTATCATGTGTGAATGATGTGAGGCAGTTGTAAAAACAAAATGCAGATCTGAAAAGCGTTAAACACCCTTAAGTGAACTGTAAGGAGAAATTTGATCAATATTAGAAAGCCATTATGCAGCAGGGACATTCAAACCATGTGTGTGTGTGTGTGTGTGTGTGTGTGTGTGTGTGTGTGTGTGTGTGTGTGTGTGTGTGTGTGTGTGTGTGTGTTTGTGTGTGTCACTATTTAACCTGGAGAGAAGGAAGAGAGGGGGAAGCTCAAGAAAAGGACTTACTACAGGGACAGCAGTGCACATGAAGATGATCAAAGATGGAAGGCAGTATATGTGAGGCCTGAGACAGGAACCAGGCTGTATGAGGAAATAAAATAACATCTGTTATAGATTCATGGTTAAGTAGTAGGCTAGCTGCCTTAGTGGACCATTTTCAGCCCAGACAATTTTCCTCAAAGGTGAGAATAAAGCATCATATCTTGTACCTGTCAGGTAAACACCTTAACTATTACACCAATCCCAAACTCCAATTATTTACTTTTTCTATAAGGTGGTGTGGCAATATAGGAAGGACAGCAAAATGACCAAACAAGAAGACAGATACAATATATTTTTAAAGAAACTAGATGCCATTGTAGCTAATATGGAAAATATTCAGGGCATAGTGGGCTACATTAAAACAGAAAATGAACAACATGAATAAAAGACATTCATGCAGGAGCCAAAAACTAATAGCATTAAGCAACAAATCGAGAGACATTACTTTGAATTACTGGGGATTAAATCCAAGGGTTGGGAGGGTGGCCTAATGGTTAAGGTGTTTGCCTTACAGACACAAGGTACAGGGTTTGTATCTCATAGGGGATAACTGGCTAGGCTTAAAATGGCTCACAAGGGCAGATAGCCTAGTACGAACTTATGAACCTATGAGTTAGATAAAGTGATCTTAAAAGTAAACAACTTGAAAAAAAGATCCTTAAAGGATAATTTTCACATAAAAGTGGTAGCAAAAATAATGGAAGAGGAATACAACAAAGGTTGTGCAGAACTGAGTTACCAGATTGGCCAAGAAAATTGGTGGACTGAATCCACAAGATAACAAGGCCAACAAGGGATGTAATCCAAATAGTGGCACAAACACCAGGAGCAGGCACATGACAGTTAAATGCACTCCCTTCAGATGAAAGAATGGATTTTGAGGAAGACTGACTTGGAGAGGGGTGTGATGATAGGGAGTATGAAAGTGAAGGTGGTGGAATACCCTTTGCACTGTTTCACCAGTAAAGGTTGGGTATGGGTCCAATGTTATGGCATCTAAACCAAGAACAGGATATTGATTGCCTGGTATACCCTGCAAGTATAAAAAATAAGTGACAAGGGAGGAAATGTTATTACCACACTAGAGAAGAGGCCATTAGGTGTTATGTTACAACAATGAAGAATACTCACAAATGGTAGTACTGAATAGTGCATTGTAGCTGTGGAGGGGGAGCACCAATGGAGACAGATCAGGGAGGAAGTGAGAGCATGTGAAGGTATGTGGTACCACAAAAGCAAACAACATATCAGAGTCAGCAGCTGGGAAAGGTACAACACCACCACTGGGAAATGAAGAAGATAGATAAATATGCTCACTTGGAAGTAGAAGTAGAGGAAAACTGAATCACCAGCTTGTATATAAATAGGTATATTTAAGATGGCACATAATGACCTTGCTAGATAAGAGAGATGAATACAAGGACAGATCACTGCTTCAGACCCTTGAAACAAATAGGAAATAAGATGACTCAAGGAAAGCAAAGGTGCTAGAAACATGTTGTGGATCAGTGCAGGACGAGGCAACCTCAAGTGAAAGAGGAGGAGACCCAAAGTTATTTGACCCAGATTCAGGTAGAGAACAGAGTCAGTGTCAATGGCCAGTTGGCTTACAATAAAGCATGCCAGGATTAGAACCTGCAAGGTGAGCTAGACATGGAATAGGAGCCCATTAAGTACAGGACCTTTTGCAAAGGGGATCTAAGACAAATGGTGCCTCACTATGTCTGCTCAGTTTTCTTTTCTTGATGAGTCTCCCAGGTGATGTGAAAAAAGAAGGGGATCAAATGGAGAATGCAGAGGGTTAAGAGGCAAAACAGTATTATGTTTAAGAACATAAAGTGACAAAAAGTCAGAGGTAAGACTATAATGTTTTGTGAAGAAAAGAGGGTGGATGCTGTACTATGCACCTTGTCCCAGTTTGTAACTGAAGGGTGGCTCCCATATTGACAAACGTATTGACTGACATATTCCAGACTTGAACATGTTATACAGACGTAATACAGAGGAGAGGCTATCCTCTAGGTCCACTAAAGGCTAACAAAAGACATTTGTAGTCAGTATTGATAATGTAAATGTTAGATAGTGTGCGTAAGAGAAGAGTTTGTTTTTAGAAAAGAAGAATTATGAGTTGATCATGCTTTGCATTAGGTAAACACAGACTATGTATGTGGAACCATGATATAAATTGGTACTTTTTCTAGTTAGTTGTAGTCATAACCGGATCATTTTCAAATGAGGCCCTAGGAAGAGTAATGGGTCAGGGTCCCCCTCCCCTGCAGCCATTCCAGTGTCCCATTACTTTACTGTCTCATCACAATTACCATAAACACTGTTCAAACCTGTCAGTGTGCTTACTGTTTTCTTCTTTACTTTTTTACAGTGATTACAGAGATTTGATTTAAAATGTTTATTTCAAATTTTATAGACAAATACTGATGGCCATTTACTAAACAAAACAGTCTCATATTGAAAACAGTCATAGCATGAATAACAGTAAACAACTCTTCCTTTAAAACTCACATTCATTAAAAATGTATTGAAATTCACATTCGTTGAAAATGCATCTGGCCATTGGCAGACTATGTGTACATTTATATCCACAGACATCCCCAATCCTAGCAATTATACCTACATTGTTGACTACATACTTCTCGGATATCAGTGTCAAAAAAACATAATAACAATAATAATGCCCAAAGTTACATTTCTAATTTGCTTCATGCAAATACACAGTAGCTAAAATATTTTGACTTAATTCACACATATGCACACTACTCCTGCAAAGGCAGATTAAAGATTGCTTAAAAATTACCATATGATAAGACCATATGGTGCTGTCATCCACAGAGAGCCCTCCACCCCCACCAGTAGTTATAGCCCCTTTGTTGACTGTGTATACCCCTTTTTGTTGCGAAGAAATAAGTTGCATAAGCTTTGGATACACTACATATTAAGTATAAAGATCAGTAGCATCATGCCATAAGATCCAGCCACATGTAACACAGTTTAAACAAAAAAGTATTTATGAGAACATAAGAGATGTTAACCACCTATTACCATTTTCTAAGTCAATATTCACAGTCCCTACAGAAGTAAAAGTCATCTGAATAATTCCACATTAAGGAGAACTATTACTAATGCAGAGACTGATGCTGGCAAGCAACTTTGCATTTCAGTACATCATCTATAAATGCAGTGCTTTCTGCCCCTCAAGAAAAAATTATATATGTTACATTAAAAAAAAACTATGTGCTGGTGATATTGCCATAACATTTCCTGAAATAGGTCAACTATTTAATAGGGAGTGGCTGGCAAGCAACAGGTTCATAGGTAATAGGCATGCAGTCCAGGAGACCACTAAGGAGCCCTGCCCATATTCCAGATCGCTCCAAAACATTGCCTAGTTAAGTGACTTTATCAATGTCACACGGTAGATAAATGAAGATGGAAAGATTCAAACCCTGCACTGCTGCCACAAGAAGAAGCTCATTAACAAGCTGGAGCATTAGTCCTCTGCACTAACTGCTAGAGTAACAGTTTAGAACTAAATGTTGAAATCCATCACAATCAGATCTTGTAAAGAAGACTGTATCACAGTAATATGCAACAATAACTACAAAATGGTTGCTGAAAATCAGAGATTTGTAATCATCACTCCAAATAATGTAGACTGTATGATGTGACAAATGTCAACCCCTTTGCATTTGCTGGAGGCTGTAAAGAAGGTACTGCAAAAATATATATTACTAAAATGCAGCATGTTTAGAATATGGCACACAATCCAGGCCTGTTAATGAATTAATTAATTCTTTAGTGCAATGAATAAAGCAAAACTCTTAAAGACAACATATTTTATACTGTAGCTGTTGTTCAACAACCCACAAGTTATTTATTATTTATTTATCTGGGGGGCTTATGTTCTTCCAGGACACCTACATGTCATTTCTGACTCTCCTATATCTTTTCTGTTATCAAGAATAGCTATCCTATGTGGCAACACTCAGTACATTTCTGACCTTGCTGTAGCAGACACCTCCAGAGTCAACAGAGCTTGAGCCAGAGTGTGGATAAATGTGGACAAAATGATTGACTTCAACAATTGGCAAAATTTCTGGTGTCATTCAAAGGGGATCCAGTATCTGTCTGCTTGGGACGACATGATCGACAAACCACGATGCTTTGCCAGAGATGGTCTGCACCTGTCGCCCTTGGGATTCAGGTTACTGGCTAAAGCTCTTGCCACTCCTATAGTGCCTTTTTAGGCAAGGCTCAAAAGACAAAACCACCACCATAACAGATATAAGCATGCAAAATCTGAAGGTAATGCTACTCAATGCTAGACGTCTAAACCTCAAAATGCACTCTCTCGAAGCACTCCTAAAAATGGAGAACATTGATATCTGTGCAGTAGCTGAGTCCTGGTTCAAGGCTCCAGAGAGCACTCCTGCAATACCAGGCCACAACTCTCACCACACTTTTCAGCCACCAAACCAGGACCAAAACACTAAAGGCAGAGGAGTGTCCATATTCACCAAGGATATTCACACCTCCAGGCTAGTTGCCCAACACAATGCATCTGCAATTCTACAGGTACAACTAACACTAGGTAAGACTGCAATCCAAATTGCAGCTTGCTACAGATCCCCAAACATGCACCAAGATTCTCACTACACCTTTCTAAACATACTGGAAAATATTAAGATACAACCAAACACCCTAATAATTGGTGATTTCAACTACCCTGCCAATAATTCGGTTGGGAGGGTGGCCTAATGGTTAAGGTGTTTGCTTTACAAACACAAGGTGCAGGGTTTGAGTCTCACAAGGGAAAATTGGCTATGCTTAAAATGGCTCGCAAGGGCAGTTAGTTTAGTACTAATCTATGAACCTATGAACCTGTGAATAATTGGGAAAACTACTCGGATACCAACACCTTTACCCAATGGTTCTTGGAATTCATAAATTCCAATGCCCTGGATCAACTAATCCATAGTCCCACCAGGGGCTCAAATATCCTAGACCTGGTCATTACCAACATGGGAGATCAATGCTTCACACCAGTGGTCACCCCCTTGTTGGTCAGGTCTGGCCATAAGCTAATCACCCTTGACGTCCACATCCCACCCACACCCCCCAATACGGGAAACCTCCATAAAAAACTTCTGCAAAGCCAACTTCATGCTACTCAAGTCAGAAGTGACATACTTCATGACACCCATGCAGACGGGAACTGAAAGTTCGACTGCTGAATCCTACACTAAGGCACTGTACAAGCACATCCACTCGTGCATGAATCATGCCATTCCAAATAGAACCAAGACCCTCTCCTCCAAAAAAGGAAGCCAATCTGGTGGTCCCCTGCCATAAACAAATTATACAACAGAAGGAAGAAGCTGTTAAAGAAAAGAGGAAAATCCCAGGATCAAAATACTCCCTTACCAGCCTCAGTAAGAAGCTGAGATCCCTCATAAAATCCTCCAAAGCTAGTTACAAAAATAAAATTGCCAAAGATTCCAAGGGCAACCACAAGGCATTCTATAGTTATGTCAAGAATCTAAATGGCCATTCTCTATAGGAGATATTATTTTAGCAGGTGACTTTAATTGTATCCTACATGAAAAAGATATTTCTACTATAGGAAAAAGGAAAATTACATCTAATGCAAAACTTTTAAAAGATTTTATTAATTTATATCATTTGAATGATATTAATAATCAGATAGATTCAAAATCATTACCATACACTTTTTTTTCTAACAGATATAAAACTTATTCAACAATATATAGAGTCTTTATTTCTAACCAGATGGTATCAGATTTAATTAATTCCAAAATCGTTCCATGTCCTATATCAGATCATAATACAATTATCTTTGAATTTATGGTAAAAAGTACTTATAATGTTCAGATCAAAAGAATACCAGCATACTTAACTCAACTAAAAAACTATAAAGATTATGTACTTTCAGAAGTGCAACATTTCTTAGACTTAAACACTACACCTGATGTCTCCATTGTTTACATTTGGGATGCTTTAAAATCATATTTATATGGACAAAGTATCAGATGGTATAATAATAAAAGGAAATCTTGGGACAAGGAATTACTAGATATTCAAAACAAATTAGACTCATACAAACATAATAATAAAGATAATATTATGGATAAAAAAGTCATTGAGGAAATAAATAAATTAAATGAGAAATACAAAGAAATTTTATCCCATAAAGTCAAAATAACATTAGAGAAATATAAGTTTTTGTCCTACTCAATAACTCCCAAATACTTACATAGACTTAAAAATAAAACAAAAAGGTTGAATAAGCAAAATCATATCAAAGAAATTTTCTCTCCAGGGAAAAATAAGAAAGTTTCAAGTTTACCAGAAATTTTAGATGAATTTAGAAATCACTATCACAAAATTAATCATAATAACATTAATATGGATCCTAAAGATAAAATAAAGGAATTTATAACTACAAACATGAACAAAAAACTTAACAAACAACAGACTAAATTAATGGATAAAAATATTTCGTATACATGGGTTATTACACAAATAAACAAACTTAAATCAAACAAAGCACCAGGTAATGATGGTATTATACCAGAGATTTATAAAATTCTTCCTAAAAGTACTTATTCATTAATACATAAGGTTTTTATTCTGGCTCAAAATGAGTTAACAACTCCCCCATCTTGGCAATACACATTTATTTCACCAATTTTAAAACCCAATAAAGACCCAACCAGATGCACTTCATATAGACCTATTTCATTACTTAATGTTGACTATAAAATGTTTATGAGTATTTTTGCTGATAGATTAAAGACAATCATCCCAGGCATAATAGATATAGATCAGACAGGCTTTATTATAAATAGAAATACTTTTGATAATATTAGGAGAACTTTAACATTAATTGATTTTGCAAACAGGAAAAAGAAAGATTTAACACTTATTAGTCTTGATATAAGTTCAGCATTTGATTCAGTAAGTTGGGACTACTTGTTTATCTTACTGAAGTGCACAAATTTTTCTGATGCATTTGTAAATTTAATAGAACATCTATATAAAGGAGCATTGGCTTATATTAAGATAGGAACATATGTCTCACAAAAAAATATCCATTTTAAAAGGTACAAAACAAGGGTGTCCACTTTCTCCACTATTATTTACTTTAATAATGGAGCCTTGGGCTAATTTGATTAGAAACAGTACTGATATAGAAGGATTTGATATAGATGAAAATGCAATATCTAAAATTCAACTTTTTGCAGATGATGTTTTAATTACGTCATCAGGAACTAACTCTTCTATGCAATCCTTATTTGATAAAATGTTGGACTTTAAAAATATCTCTGGTTTGATATTTAATGAAGAAAAAACTAAAATATTACCAATATATACACGAACAAATGTCCTCATTAGTGATTTTAACAAATATATACCCAACTCAGCTCAGATAACTTACTTAGGTATAATATTATCTAAAGATATTAAAACTATCATACATAATAATTATAGTACCTGTCTTCTTAATATACAAAATCTTTTCAATAGCTGGAACAATATGTTTTTTACCATGGAAGAGAGACTCACAATTATTAAAATGATAATATTCCCTAAGATATTATATTTAATACAATCAATAATACTCCCACTTACAAAAATAATTATTAAAAAATTGAATACATTAATGTTAAATTTCCTATGGGCACCTATTAGACCTAGGATTGCATTAAAGAAACATACTAATAGCTGGTCTCAAGGGGGCCTTTCATTTCCAGACTTTAATTTATATACTATCGCTTCTATTATAAAAGTTATTACTTTGTTAATAGATCAGTCATATATTGCAAGATGGAAAGATTACTGGGAACTAATTAGCATTCACTTCATGAAAATCTCTTTAGTACATAAAAATACTATTGTAAATAATTCCATGTTATGGTTACTTAAAGAATTTTGTACTCCATCTATCACACCAAAATATATAGTTAGTTATCCATTAAACATTATTATCAGTTATCGTAATTTTATATTTATGCATCCTAAGTATAAGGAATGGAATTTTATCCTATTTCCTATAATGTATACACAAGGTGTTCTTTTGTCAACCACCTCTGAAAGTACTCTTTTAGTCACAGAGAATGATTTAAAATATTGGTATCAGTTGCTGTCTGATAATAAAGTTAAAAATCTAGACTTCTTAAAGCAAGAATTTGATTTGAGAGATGCATGTTGGTTAGAGATTCAGATTTTTAGACAACATCTTATTAATAAAATTGATTTAATGTCTTTAACAGTTAAAGAATCTGTTCCATTTCTGATTGATTACTTGATATTAAACTTACAACATAGAGTTTCCGATAAAGGTAAGCTCTCACACATACATAAAATTATTAGAGAAGAAACTCATTACAGTTCAGATACCTATTGGAATTATTTCATTTCCATTAATGGTGAATCACCTAAAAAACAAGATAAACAATATATATTGGAATCTGCGTATAAAACTACTTCTTCTATTAATTGGAGACTTTTTACTTGGAAATTTTTACATAGATCTTTCTATACACCTTTGATGATGAACAAAATAAATAATAAAGACATCTTATGTAAAAGATGTAATGTACAAATAAATGCTGATTGGGCACATATGTTTTATGACTGTGTAAAATTGAAGGAATATTGGAAATTAATCAATGATTTTTTGCAGGCCCTTTTCACAGATAATTTCATTATTTCTAAATCACTTATATTATTTAACACTCCTGTTCCTATAAATGTTAAAAAAGTTAAACTTCCCTTATTATGGTCTATTCTAGCAGTGGCTAGAAAAATAATAACCAGAAATTGGATTTCAGATACTCCTCCTTCGTTTAATGAATTTAAAAATGTTATGACTGAAGTGTGTCATATGGAATTGATGACAATAAAATCAAGGACTACTAGAAAAACGTCTTACTATATTATATGGGATACTTTACAAAATCTGTTAAAAAAATCTTAGTTTCAATAGTAAGACATTACAGTTTAATCAGTTGATTTGATTTGTAGTGGATGTCTCTGTAAATACTTTGGTTATTTTATTGAATGTTATAACTATTTATATTTCAATTACTTGTATAAGATTGTTATGATGTTTATTTTGTATGTTAAAACAATAAACCTGTTTTAGAAAAAAAAGAATCTAAATGGCAATGCTCAGATCTGCTCTGAGCTACAACAGAATGGCATTAAATATACTGATCCCAAGGATATTGCCAATATCCTGGCAGATCAATTCAATGCCAACTTCACCCCCCCTCTCACCCCCTAAAGGGCCCATCTCAATACCAAAAGATTGCCAAATTCTGGTGATCACAGCTACACAGGTAAAAATGCACTCTCTCCAAAGCTAAGAATAAAGCATCCATGGGACCAGATGACATCCCAGGCTGTGTACTACATGAAGTACAAAATGAACTGGCACCTCACCTAAGTGTCATGTTTAATCATAGCCTCACCTCAGGCTTCGTGCCCAATGAGTGGCACACAGTTACCATTATCCCACTCCACAAGGGGGGATCCACCTTGGATCCCGGGAACTATCGTCCCATCAGTCTGACAAGCCTGATCTGCAAGGCCATGTAACACATTATCATGGAACTTATAAACAAAGACATTGGCAGCCTTCAAACACTGGACAACACCCAGTTTGGTTTTGTGAAGGGACGATCTTGTATCCTCAACCTGATTGACTTCTTCGAATCAGTAGCCAGAGCCTTGGACGAGGGCAAGGTGGTCCACACAGCCTATCTGGACCTCGCCAATGCCTTTGACACCATCCCCCACTCTGGAATCATAGATAAACTTACTAAGCTGGGCATTAATCCCTACGTCACTCGATGGGTTGCCAACTGGCTTACTGACATAACCCACACTGAAAAAGTAGCCGACTCAAAATCCAGCTCCAGACAAATGACAAGTGGAGTACCTCAGGGTTCAGTCCTGGGACCATTCTTGTTTGGCATCTAATTCTCTCAAGTATAAGCCCGCACTAAGGGACTCTGGCTAACAAAGTTCGCGGATGACTGCAAACTGGGAGCCATTATTGAATCCTCAAATGATGTGGATATTCTACAAAAGGGCCTTACAGAAATAGATGCTTGGTGCCAGAGCCATGGGCTCAAGCTCAATGCCAAGAAATGTATGGTTATCCCCTTTGGGAAAAAAACATGTACCCATGAATTACCACATAAGTGACAGTACACTAAACACCAAAAGTGTGATAAGGGACTTAGGGACACAGGTGGACAGTGGTCTCACCTTCAATAACTACATCGCCACAACAGTCAGGAAATCCTTCTATGTGGCACACCTCATCACTAAGGGCTTTTCATCCAGAAAAAAGGAGGTCATTGTCCCACTGTACTCATCCCTTATTAGACCCATTATAGAGTACAATGCTCTATTTGGTATGTATCTCACAAGACATCTGCAACAACTGAAAAGGCCACAGAAATAGCTTACTGAAACAATCACAAGCCTAAAGCAGATGCCCTATGCTGACCATCTAAAAAAACACCAGCTATACTCTGTCACATATAGCCTACTCAGTGGCAATCTCTGCTTAACATACAAGGCCATGTCAAAACCCAGAGCTGTTGGACATGTTACACTTAAAGAAATCCCAATCCCTCAGAGCCACATGCTCCAGGGATCTAAACCTGGTCATCACAATAAACAAAACATGCTGGGGGATAGGTTCTTGACCCAGAGCCTCCCCATACTCTGGAATAGACTGCCCATACATGTCAAGCTGAGCACCTCTCTGGCCGAATTCAAAAGGAACCTTGATGATTGGATGGAAGATAGGAAATTCAGCCCGGGGATCAAGTCAGTCACACTGCTAGACAGGGGACCAGGGAAGTAAATATTCTGGAAAGAAATAGCCAGGGAATTGTATTGCTAGGCTTGTATAGGCCCTAGGTCCGATAGCCTAGTACCAACCTATGAACCTATGGTCCTACACATGATAAAGAATCAGGTGCCTGCAGCCATACCAATACCCCATTACCTTCTGTCTTTCTCCAGTTACCATAAATACTATTCAGACCTGTCAGTCTACATATAAATTTTCTTCTTTACTTTTACAATTATCACAGAAATTTGGATTTCATTTAAAACTTTTATTTCAAATTTTACAGAAAAAAATCACTGATTAACATTTTCTAAACAAAACAAAATACTATCTCATTGAAAACAAACAGCACAAGAAACAGTAAACTTCTCTTCCCTTAAAACTTACATTTACTGAAAATGTATCTGGCAACCCATTAAACTACAAGAGACATGTTGGAATTCATCCTCAAATAGCATATAGTGATTAAAGGGCAGGAATTCAAAATACATATATGTAACATAGCTCTCAACCCTCCATCTCCAAAATGAGGAACACTCGCCCTCATAATGAGGAACAAATGGGCAAAATGTGGAACACATACTAATGG
>NC_056727.1:217625790-217808290 GCF_019279795.1 Protopterus annectens
TATATAACAGGCTGCTTATCAGATAGCCTCAGTGATCACTCCCCAACATTCCTACTCAAAAAATACCTATACCAAGCTAAACCTGTCATCTACTATCAAATACATAAAAAACTAAACTTTAACCCACTCACATTCATCTTATCCCTCAAAGAATGTAACTGGCATCCTCTATAGTACCTCAGTCTTGATGACGCAGTTGAATTTTTTAATACTACCTTCCTGAGCATCCTTAATTACCATGCCCCCATAAGACTTTCCAGAATCAAAGCACAACCCTCCCCATGGCTACAGAAAACCACTAAGTCAGAAATGAAAAACAGGGATAAAGCCTGGGAGCACTGGCAAAAACAAAACCCCTCAACTAGACAGAAATTCCTAGAACTACGCAATAGAGTCAAAAAGCTAATAAAACAGGACAAATTCCAATACTACCAGTCTGCCCTAGACTCCTCCCAACACAGCCCCAAACAATTCTAGTCCTCCATAAACTCCATCCTCCACCCAGGTAAAGTCAATACCCCTCCTCCTAACATCCCTCACTCCTCAGAAAATATTGCTACCTCATTCAACACACACTTCACACAAACCATACTATCACTAGCTAAACAACACAACCCCCCTCCCCTCCACCCCACACCTTCAACTAGTAATCTCCCCACTGCCTTCTCTTTTTCACCTGTACCTACCTCCAACATAAAAAAACTCTTAACTAAACTTAAGCCCACCAAATTAGCAGCAGACAACCTCCCAAGTGAATACCTACAAATCGCAGCTGGTGCTCTGGCCTACCCAGTATCCATCTTGATTAACCGATCTCTGTCAGAAAGTTACGTTCCCACACTGTGGAAAGTATCACATATAATTCCCCTCCACAAAGGCGGACCCTCCACAGAACTAACCAATTACCGCCCCATAGATATTCTCGCTCCACTCTCCAAAATACTAGAGAGATGCATACACTCTCAGGTCTCAGACTACCTCCTTACTAACAACATCTTTTCCAATACTCAGCATGGTTTCCAACCAGACCATAGCACCACCACTGCCTTACTCTCCTTTACTAACACTATCCTTCAGCATAAAAACAATGGCTATCTCTCCTCTGCTACTTTCCTAGACCTATCTAAAGCATTTGACATGGTCCCACACAAACAACTTATCTCTGTCCTCAATAACCTATCCTTCTCACAATCAGTCACCAAATGGTTTCAGAGTTACCTGTCTGACCACCAACAATCTGTTGTATGGCAGAATTACATATCTCCCCAACTACCTGTCACCATAGGGGTTCCCCAAGGATCCATCCTTGGACCCCTACTCTTCTCTGTTTTCACCAATAATCTAGCCTCTGCCACCAAACATGGCACACTCATACAATACACAGATGACTCAACCATCATCTGCTCAGCCCAGTCCCTACCCAAACTGCAAAACGTCACACAGGAAGCCTTTTCCTCTGTTGAAACTTGGTTATCCGATGCCCAATTAATACTCAACCCAAACAAAACTAATCTACTCATCTTCCAAGCCACCAAACATACTCAAAACAACTCTCACTTTAACATCACAGCAAAAGACAACACCACTATATACCCAACTGAACACACCAAATTGCTAGGAGTGGAAATAGACAATAAACTAAAATTTGACATTCACATATCCATGACCATAAAAAAGTCCAGAAAAAACTAGGAGCATTATACAGAAATAAGCAACTTCTCACCAAAGCAGCAAAGATTTCAATAGCAAATTCCCACCTTATCTCCACCCTACTTTATGCCTCTCCAATATATACCAACCTAAGACAATGCGATCTAAACAAGCTAGAGACCTGCTACAACAAAATTGCCAAATTCACCACAAGGCATCCTACCGTAGTCACCACTGTCTCTCACTTGCTGAATTAGGCTGGCTTGAACTCCCTCACCTCCTTCAATGGTATCAACTCTCACTCGACCACAAACTAGTAAATCATCCACCAAATGTCCCATTCCTCCAGAATCTACTCCAACCCTATCGCACCACGAGACCACTAAGATCCAGCAACAAAAATCACTTTCAGATCACATAAGCCAATAACTCTGCTGGTGAGGCACTATTCTCTTGCGCCATAGCCAAATTATGGAACTCCCTCCCACCCACAATTACCTCCATACCATCATGCACCCACTTCAAAACTTTACTAAAAGCGCACCTAAAAACATGCTAGTTATGCCCTTGCAACTCCCACTCTTAATATCCCCCACCCCATCTAACCACTACCTTTCTTTCCACTCCACTAACTACCTTGATTATAGCAAGCTCAGACGCTCATAAGCCTAGTACTTATATGTAAATATGTTGTAAGTAATTGCTATGTAAATTGTTAATCGCTATGTAATCCAATGTAACTACTGTCTGTTTGTTTTTACTGTGGAGCTTTTCTCCCCGGGCCTCCGCTGAAAATGGACCTATGACCAGTCGGACACTCCTGGTCAACAAATATAGATAAATAAATACATAAAATAAATACACACACTCACACAGACACACACACACACACAGACACACACACACACACACACACACACACACACACACACACACACCAGCTTTGAGGGTGAGTGTTTCTTTTAGATGAATCATGTTGGGATGGGAAGTAATCAGTGCTGTTACGTATCTATGCAAAATGTTATACAGCTGTGAAATTAGTGTGAATGGTTAAAAATATATGTATATATATATATATATATATATATATATATATATAGATATATATATATATATATATATATATATAAAAAATAGCCAACTCTGCCTGAATAAGCCATACTATGCTGATATACAATATACATGAATATGTAGACAATGCATAAAATATTCATGATGTGAAAAAGCTTATGATAGCACCACACAGGGGGCTTCAGGCCAGAGGAAAGGGCAGGGGATAAGTGAGTAAGGTGAGAGATAGCTAAGTGAGTTAGTAAAGGATTGTAACTATTAAGTGGAGAGCAATACTGACATAGCTGTGAAGAAGGATGACCAGCAGTGACTTTGACCTATCTTTTCTGGGGGAGTATGGGAGCAATGGTGTGCTATGGTGGCATGCCCAAAGGTACTTGAAGGTCCAGCTTCTAAGGAGCAGACAGTGGATCAGAGGGAAAGAGGAATGGAAGTTAGCACATCAGAATTTTAGAGATGATAAAAATCCAATGCGAGAGGAAATATGGGGTAGAACAAAGAGAAAAATATTGGATATAGTATATCTGCAGGAACTGAAGTCATCAAAGAAAGAGATGGGGAAGAAACAAAAGAAGAGCTACAATGGGTAGGATAGACTGTGTTCAAATGTAAAGGAAAACAGGAGTGGAGATACTAGCCAAAGAGTGAGAAGCTTTGTGATGGCAAGAGAGTGTGACAAGGGTGGGTGGTAGGTGAGTGGTGTTCACAGGCAGTTTTGAAGACAGGGAAGTGATAGTAGTATTGTTATAACCAAAAAAGACATAAAATAGAGTCTTTTTATACTTTGTTAACCAGGCAAGCCCACTGGACACAACTGTGTATTTTGGGGGGAACATGGAATCACTGTCTGGTTAAGTGACTTCCTTAGATTCACACAGAAGACAAATGGAGTTAGAAGGAGTTAAACTCTGTCTGTTTGGTTACAGGAAGCAGCTCATTGACACTTCAGTGCCGTAATCCTCTAATGTCAGAAACAATGCAAGGAATTGTAGTTAATGCATTAGTGTGATAGATACAAGAAGGAAACATGTGGGAGAGTGAAGTAATTTACATTTAGTAGTCAGGAAGGTCAACAAGCAAGTAGGTCACATAGGATTAGATAAAGAGTCTGTGAGAGAGGGATGTCCATACCGCTCAACTGTACAGACTTTCACAGAATGTCCAGATTTTTGCCTCATACATTTGGTCCGTTTTTCATACAATTGTGGTTTTCTGGAAAATTAGTGGCAAATCATTCAAGACTGAAGTTAGAAAATAATGACAGACGTTTGAGTTTCAGACTTCATACCCTTCAGAAAATCCATGCTAATGCAAAACCTGTTCTATCAACTATCTAAGTTTGTAAGAGCAATATGTAAAAATTGTCCCTGTTTTGGGCCTTTGTCCCACTTTTATAAATTACTTTGTCCAGATTTCTTGCTCTAAGAGGTCCAGCAATCAAGGAGCCTCAATCCTCACCACTAACACCAGTGAGGGGCATCAATATAGGGAAAGGATAATAAATACACACACAGTAAAGTACAATTTCCCTTAAGAGCACACAGAGATCACAGTCAGTCTGGGGCTGGTTTCTCCCTTTCTCTCCAGGTCCCCAATAAGACTCCCCACTGGCATAGCTATAGGGTCCAGATCTCAGCCTAGTGGGCAAGCTAAAACCTCCAGCACCCTCTATCTCCAACCAGTGCTTTGCATCTCTGCCCAAGTAGCTGACACACACACTTTGAGATAAGAATTTATACAACCACACAGACACTCTGGGGAATGCTGGCACAGGTTCTCCAGCTGTGCTCCTTTTCTGTCCAGTCTAAAAGGTAGTACCAGCTGCCACAACCCACTAATATTTATCAACTACTCAAAGGCCCTTAAAAGGGTGTCTAATTATACTGTGCAGTATATTATTATCCAAATGGTAAGTGTGACCTAACAGTCAAGACTTATTTGGAGTGACTTGGTACAGCATCACTATATACATGCAATGTACTTTTAGAGCTTAAATTATCTCTACACAAAACAGCCGCTGTTGAAAGGTTTAAAAATATTTAATTATATATAGTAAAAACACAAGACAAGACTCCCCACCCCCCACCCCTGGAGAACTCAAGCTAGTTTTCAACTTCTTACTACACAGTGCTAGTCAAGATTTCAGAGATCACACACAAATACTTAAAATAATACCATAGAAAAGTTCAAACATCAATACAGGAAAACACTTAGTCCAATCTTCCTAATTCCTAGCTATTTCTAAGAGAAAAATACAGTTCTAAATAACTTACATATAGAAACAGGCAGTACTGGTGATGTTGGATGTTCTCAAGACAAAATGCCCAGAGCTCTCTGATTCTCTCTCTTTAAATTGATAACAGAGAGCTCCTTCACATGACATCATTTTTCACACTTCTCTGGTGTGCCCAGGCTAACAGAAACTACATTTATATTCTTTACACCTGATCAGAAACCAGAGCAATAAAGGACATTTACACATGCAAATTCTAGCCATTAACTCTGGCCTCAAAACAATAGGCAGAATTCCTTCATCCAGACATATCAGTGCCGAAGTTTGACATCAAGGGCAGTCATAAAATGCTTGACTTCGCTTTCTTACAGAAGAGTGCACTGTTGTTACATTTTTGCAGTTCAATATCCAATGCAGTCTTTTCACATTTAAGAGAACAAGCCTGTGGCTTACATTAATATTTACAAATGACAGAATTATCTACAAAATTCTATCTGGCTAGGCTGGTAGCCTTCACCTATCTTCACACAACTCCCCCCCCCCCCCGGAGAACTCAAACTAGTTTTCAAGTGACCCTTGAGAAACGTTGCTTGAGAGGATTAGGTCTATCTGAATACACTTTACCCCATTCCCTGTCTTGAGAGCCCATCTGTGTTAGCATTGCTAATCCCACTGTGGTGCTGCACTGACATATCATATGGTTGCAACCCTAGGCTTCATTTTAGTAACTTGGCATTTTGCTGTCTGGCTCTGTGTAACCATGTTAGGGGGTTGTGATCTGTCACTACAGTAAAATTTCTTCCATACAGATAAGGCTGAAGTTTCTGGAGTGCCCACACTATGGCTAGACATTCCTTTTCTACAGCTGCATAGCATTCCTACCTGTGTTGGAGCCTACAACTGAGATAAACCACTGGCTGCTCTTCTCCCTCTGAAGAAGTCTGGCCAAGTACAGCCCCCATCCCATGGTTTCAAGCATCCATCTACACAACAAATTCTTTGCTGTAATCTGGACTGGATGACACAGGGGGCCCTTCCAAAGCTTCTGGAATGCCTGCTTACATGCTGGGGTCCACACTATCTTATCTAGCCTGTTCTACGTTGTCAGGTCTGTGAGGGAAGCAGCTTTGGTACTATAACTGGGGACAAACTTTCTGTAGTACCCTGCTGTCCCTAAGAATGCCCTCACCTGCTTTTTGGTAACAGGTGCAGGCCATGTCTGAATGGCTTCCACTTTGGCAGGTTCTGGCCTGATCTTGCCACTCCCCACTCTATGTCCCAGGTAGGAGACCTCTGCCATACCCACCTGACATTTGCTCGGCTTAATGGTCAACCCTGCCCTCTGTAGTCTGCTCAGCACCTCCCTGACATGTTGAAGGTGCTCCTGACAGGAATGACTGTAGATGGCAATATCATCCATGTAAGCAAGGGCAAACCCTCTTGTTCCTGCTAGGATATGATCTAACAACCTCTGGAAAGTTGCTGGGGCTTTTTCCATCCCAAAGGGCATCTTTGTGAACTCATAAAAGCCAAAAGGAGTCACAAAGGCTGACTTATCTCCAGCACTGGGAGTCAAGGGCACCTGCCAGTAACCCTTGGTAAGATCAATGTTGTACGAAACTTAGCCCCACCCAGCTGCTCTAGGGTCTCATCTGTCCTAGGCATGGGGTAAGCATCTGACTCTCTGTGACTATTTAATTTCCTGTAATCCACACAGAACCTGGTGCTACCATCCTTCTTTGGCACCAGCACCACTGGGGAGGCCCAGGGACTGTTGGGCTCTTGAATCACCCTCTTAGTTCCAACATCTCCTGTATTTCCTCCCTCAGAGTCTATTTGACTCTCTCATGCACCCTATAAGGGGGGCATGCCTAATAGGCCTTTGAGGTCCTGTATCCACCTGGTGCTGCTAGTGAACATGTCCCCAAACTCCTTTAACACTGCTCGGATTTCTCGAACCTGGATAGGAGATAGCTGCTGGGACATTGCTACCCCTTCCACTCAGGTGTCTGTCCAAGTCTCATGGAGGAGATCAGTCACCAAATCTCCCTCACACTCCTCCTGCCATCCATTGCAAATGCTCAGCACAAGGGCCTCCCTATCATGGTAAGGTTTCATCATGTTAACATGGTACACTTTGTGCCCCTGCCTTCTGCCTAGCAATTCCACCATGTAGTTAACATCACTTACCTTTCTTACCACCTTGTAGGTTCCCTCCCATACTGCTTACAGCATGTTGCGTCTGATAGGAATGAGAACCATTACCTGCTGCCCCACAGCATACTCTCTAACTCGAGCATTCCTGTCATACCACACCTTTGTCTGTTGTTGGGCTTCTGCCAGGTTCTCTTGGGCCAAGCCCATGAGTTCCCTGAGCCTTGTCCTGAGGTTTAGGACATATACCACAACAGACTCCTTGTGAGATTCACACTTGCCTTCCCACTCATCTCGAATTAAATCTAGAGGTCCCCTCACCCTATGCCCATACAGCAACTCGAAGGGTGAAAAATCTGTGGATTCCTGGGGAACCTCTCTGTAAACAAACAACAGATGAGGCAAATATTTGTCCTGCTCCCTCTTACACTGGTCTTCAAATGTCCATAGAATGGATTTGATTGTAGAGTTTAACCTCTCAACAAGACCATTAGTCTGGGGATGCTAGGCAGTGGTCTTCAGGTGCTTCACCCCACAGGACTGCCACAGACAAGCCAGCAGGTCTGACATGAAATCAGCACCTCTGTCAGTCAGTATTTCTTTTGTGAAACCTGCCCTGCTGAAAATCTCTAGCAAAGCATTTGCCACCTTTTCTGCCTCAATGGAGGACAAAGGCACTGCCTAAGGGTATTGTGTAGCATAATCCACTACCACTAGGATATACGTTTTCCCTGTGGAACTTGGGGTACTCAGAGGCCCCACAATATCCATAGTTACCCTCTGAAATGGCTCCTCAATCACAAGTACAGGCATCAAAGGATCTCTTACCTTTTCTCCTGCCTTGCCTACCTTTTGGCACTGCTCACAGGTCCTGCAGTACCCTGTTACATCTCTGAAAATTCCAGGCCAAAAGAAGTTCTGCATAATATGTCTCGGTGTATGTTTTATGCCCATATGGCCTACAAAGGGAATATCATGGGCTATGTCTAGAAGTGCCAGATGATAGGCTCTAGACACTACCAACTGCTGTACCCTCTCACCTTCTAGCCCTCTCTCAGGGGTCCATACTCTATACAGTAAACATTTGTCCCAGTATACAGATTCGCCCTTCCATTGAAAATCAGGTGCCTCACTAGCTACCTGCCTCAGGCTTTGCAATGTAGGGTCTGAGAGCTGAGCCTGTTTCAACTCTCTCTTTGTAACCCTTACCATCTCCCCTTCTACAGGAAGTCTGGCATCCTCTGACAGTGGTGCCTCACTGTCAGCCTGGGTACTACTACTCACCTCAGCCTTTGCTCTCACTCTGTCCAAGGGAACATCAGTACCCACAAGCAGCTGTGGCTCACATTCAGTCTCAATGCTACAGAGTAGCTCCCTCCATGACGTAACCACCTCACCAGTCCTGGATACAAGTATGCAGTATGTCTAGGCCTCCCCCAGGCTACCAGGCCCACATGCTTGTCTCCTAGCCTGACTGAGTATAACTGCATAAGCACATGGTACTGCCTCATCCAAATCCTTCTCTATCAGGACATCTGCAGAATGGTAGTTCAGTACCCCTGTTGTCTCAAGACAACCTACTATTGGCATTTTGTCTTCCCCACTTACTGGCTCTCTCTCCTTTTGTTCCCCACATTACCGCCATGGACATCTGTATGCCACATGGCCCCACTGGTTGCATTCAAAACTTTTAACCCTAGCTCCTGGACATGTACCTGAACTAGTGGCTTCCCCTGCTACTGGCAGATTCTGTTGGGGCAGAGTCTGTGCTGCCCACCATGGGTTCCTTTAGAACCATGAGCAGTACTGGGGGTCCCTTTCCTGTGCATGGATGCCCTGCTTGCCAGGTATAGGTCCCCCTTCTTCCCCAACTCATCTGAAATAGCACATTGTCTATCAGCTAACCAGATCCTCATGTCCTCAGACAAAGTGCTAAGGGCTTGTTCCATCACTTAAAGTTCTGCCAGCCCTTCAAAAGTGGCAACCTGACATCCACTCACCCACCTATGAAAATAAGTGCTCAGTTCAGCAACATATTCACGCACACTTTCATCTGCCTTGTTTCTTTGCTAACAAAATGTTTTCCTATAAGTTTCAGGTGTTAGCTTAAAACATTTTAAATAGCAATGCTTAACAACAGTGTAATTAAAACAGTCAATGTCAGACATTTTAGACAACACAGTTACAGCTTTACCATGGAGTAAAGGGGTCAGGAAACATACCCAGAGCCTTTGGTCAACATCATACTGTTTACATACCCTCTCAAACATATGAATTAAACTATCAAAATTCTCCCTCTCTTTAAACTGTGGAAGAAATTTACTGACCTTTTGCACTTCTGGGGTCCAGTTATTCCCTTCCCTATTACCTCCATGACTCTGGCAAAAAGTGAGCATCTCCTTTTCATGCTGCCTCTGCCTCTCCTCTTCCTCAGTTCCAGGCATAGCAGTTTCTCATTCTCCTCAGCCTGCAGACATCTCAGTCTCTCAGCTGCTTCTATTTCCAAATGCCTGGCCTCCAGCTCAAGTCTCTTTAGCTCCAGATGGATTTTTAAGTCCTCTGCAGAAAGGTTGAGCTGTCTACTCTCTGAGGGTGCTACATCTCCACTGCCAGTCTGATCGACTTCCTGGTTGCTGTTTTCTGATGCAGCTGTGACCAAAGCTGCAATCATGTCTGCCTTAGTCAGGTTTCCATGCACCAGTCTCCTAGCCTGGCACATCTCAGCCAGCTCGCTCCTTGTCAGCTTTCCATACTCCTCTGCTGACATGCTACCTGCTCTCCCTGACTAACTAAGCTAACAAAAGAAATAAAACAGTTGTGATTTGAACTTTGTGTATTCACTGCATGGCTAATTTAGAGTACAAAACACCTTCAGTGATCACTGTACACAAGCTATGGGAATTCACTCTACCCACACCATTACAAGCCAATTAGTATTTGCCAACCAATTAATATGTGGTGTGTATATCCCACCACTGCCAAATAATTAATAAATATGGGACACCTGTGCACTGGCCCAGCAATCAGTGAGCCCCAAACCTCACCACTAACATCAATGAGGGGCATCCATATAGGGAAAGGATAATAAACACACACACATTAAAGTACAATTTCCCTTAAGAGCACACAGAAATCACAGTCAGTCTGGGGCTGGTTTCTCCCTTTCTCTCCAGGTCCCCAATAAGACTCCCCACTGGCACAGCTATAGGGTCCAGATCTCAGCCTAGTGGGCAAGCTAAAACCTCCAGCATCCTCTCTGTCCAACCAGTGCTTTATGTCCCTGCCCAAGTAGCTAACACACACACACACTTTGAGATAAGAGTTTATGCAACCACACAGACAGTCCTGGGGAAGGCTAGCACAGGTTCTCCAGCTATGCCCCTTTTCTGCCCAGTCTAAAAGGTAGTACTAGCTGCCACCACCCACTAATGTTTATCAGCTACTCAAAGGCCCTTAAAAGGGTGTCCAATTATTACCGTGCAATATTATTATCCAAATGGTAAGTGTGACCTAACAGTCAAGACTTATTTGGAATGACTTGGTACAGCATCACTATATACATGCAATGTACTCTTAGAGCTTAAATTATCTCTACACAAAACAGCCACAGTTGAAAGGTTTAAAAATATTTAATAATAAATAATAAAAACACAAAACAATACTTCTTATTACACAGTGCTAGTCAAGAGTTCAGAGATCACAGAGAAATACTTAAAATAATACCGTAAAAAAAGTTCTAACATCAACACAGAAAAATGTTTAGTGTAATCTTCCTAATTCCTAGCTATTTCTAAGAGAAAACACAGTTCTAAATAACTTACATATAGAAACAGGCAGTGCTGGTGATGTTGGATGTTCTCAAGACAGAATGCTCAGAACTCTCTGATTCTCTCTCTTTAAATTGATAACACACAGCTGCTTCACATGACATCATTCTTCACACTTCTCTGGTGTGCCCAGGCTAACAGAAACTACATTTACATTCTTTACACCTGCTCAGAAACCAGAGCAATAAAGGACATTTATACATGCAAATTCTAGCCATTGACTCTGGCCTGAAAACAGCAGGCAGAATTCCTTCATCCAGACATATCGGCTCCGAATTTTGACATCAAAGACAGTCATAAAATGCTTGACAGCTTTCTTACAGCAGAGTGCACTGTTGTTACATTTTTGCAGTTTCATATCCAATGCATTCTTTTCACATTTAAGAGAACAAACCTGTGGCTTACATTAATATTTACAAATGACAGAATTATCTACAAAATTATATCTGGCTAGGCTGACAGCCTTCACCTATCTTCACAGGGATATCACATCATTCCTTGGTCACCTTATGGAAAGGGGTTAAGGTGGTATTGTGGATGTGGAGACATAATTCAAGTAATTGCAGGGATTCAGATCAGTTACAAAAATGACTAGAAAAGTAGTTCAAAGGAATAAAAGGAATACATCAGAAAAGAAAAAACATGAATTAAGCAGTGGGATGTAATCAAAGTTGCTCTAAGGTCATTGGTGATGGGATACAGATGATGACAAAATATATGGGAGCAAAATTTGATAGAGGAGTTATAGACAGTACTGTGGCAGGAGCAGGTAGCGATGAGTGAAGGGAAGAATGAGCAAATAGAGAAAGAGATGATGGGCAGAATGAACAAGATCAAGGAGATGCAGCAGGAATTATGGAGTTAATAGCTAGTAGAACAGATATAGGCAGAAATGGAGCGAAGGGGGGGGGTAGTTAGAGTTATACATGTGAAGCAGATGTGAAGTTATTGGTGTATAAACTTAAATATTCAAAGAAGATAACACGAGTGGCTAGAATAGAAACCAAGCAAGGTAGGAGTTACTCAGAGTACAGAGATAAGAGAGAAACTTAGGAAATTATATGAGGAGCTGTACACCTTACAAGAAATGAGTGGGATAAAGTTTAAGGAATGAGAAGTCCCAGGGCCCAGGAAGGGAGACAGGAAATGGATGCACACAGTGGGAGCATGGAAGAGGTAGGACCAGTGATTAGGCATATGAAAGGTAAAGCAGGTGGTCCAGGGGTTTTTATATTTAATCATTATAAGTTGGTGGGACTGCAGACAGGGGATTATTTGATGAATTTATTTAATAAAATACTGGCAGAAGAGGAGATGCTATAATCAATGCAGGAGGCAGAGTTGATGATGTTATATAAAGGGGGAGGAGTACTCAGCAAACTATATACCTACATTTTTTGTGACAGTGACATGAAGCTTACAATTAGTACATATGTGACTATGCTAGGTGCACTACTGCTAATGTAAATGGGAGAGTCACAGGTGAATTTTGTGAAAGGTATGTCATCTATGGACCTTTGGACTCTTGTTAAATTTTATAAGTTGGTATGAGAAAGAGAAAAAGATAAAAGGGGCAGAGGCACATAAAAAACTTTTGAATTGGTAAGTTCGGATTTAATATGGAGACCCCAAAGCAGGTATTTGGAAAACGAAGTACAACACAGAGGTTTAGACTGCTATATAAGGAGCTGAATGTTCAAATTGGGGTCATCAGATAAGGTGAACTTAGGCAGAAGAACTAGGCAAGGATATCCGCTGTCCTGGTGGGTTTTTATTTTAGTCACTGAGAAACTGTCTCAAAGATTCCATAAACTGATAAATAGCTAAGGGAGAAGAGGCAAGAACAGTAGTATAAACTTTGTCACTGATGGTCATATTATCTGACTGGATGATATAAGAGACACACTGTCCCAGATGTTAAAGACTTTTAAGGAATCTGGAAAAGAATCAAACTTTGTATATCATCCCAAGAATTCCTAAGCAATACGGGAACAGGGAGGGGTACATAAACCCAATAGGGTTGGAGTGGTAAAAAGGATGGGGTGAACTACTTAGGATTAGCATTGTATCTGACAGTAGGAGAGATCAGGAGGAAAAACTGTGAGAGATTAAGAAAGGTAATAAAAGAAATCCTAAACAAATGGACCAGTATATTGTACACTGTGGGTGGAGGAATACAAGTAGTGAGAGCGACGATGCTACCACTAGTAATTTACATGTGGAGATTAAGCCAATGGAGTATGACTTGGTGCAATACAGATAGCATGTCATGGGTCTGTGTGGAGAGGAAGGAGAAGCTGGGTAGGTTAGGAAAGAGTGAGGGCCTGGAAGACAGTAGAGGAGGGGTACGCCTAAGTTTAAAAGGTATGCTGTGGCAGGAAGTGATTGTGGCCAAAGACTGAGACTCTGGGGAATGATAAGTTTAGACTGAAAGTTTGGGAGATCAGTGATAGGAGATGGGGAAGTAATGGACATTTGAATCTAGGTGGGGTATATCAGGGGCAATTTAGGCATCAACTGTGGTACACAGTATCCTCTAGATAGGAAAACATGGATCACAGATTGCATACCATGTCAAAGCTAACTACTCAGTGGTGTAAAATTGGCTTTAGATGGTTTGGTTACATTGAGTAATGTTACCAAAAGTGGGCATGGGTATTTGCCAGTGATAGGTTCATAGGTTCATAGGTTCATAGATTAGTACTAAGCTAATTTCCCTTTCGAGCCATTTTAAGCCTAGCCATTTATCCCTTGTGAGACTCAAACCCTGCACCTTGTGTTTGTAAGGCAACCACCTTAACCATTAGGCCACCCTCCCAACCCTCAACCCAGTGGGTTGAGGACCCAACCTTCTCCAACCTACCCTACGGACCAATGCTAACAGCATGAGGGGTCTATATGACTCTGTTGGCTAACTTGTGTGCACCATAAAGCCCAGCAACCCTAGGTCAATGAACTACTGGTAGGTCAGTGTCCAGTTGCCTAGCCACGATTACCTAGGATAGCTCTGTTAAGCAAAATCTGGCCATAAAACCAAACATAAACTAAGAACTGCTGCACTGAATATAGCTTCACTGACAGGACACAACTTGAAAGTGGATGATATGATGGTAAGAAGGAGAATGGACATCATGTATATCCAGGAGACAAGGTGGAAGGGCAGTGCAGCAAGACCACTGGGGTTGGGATCTAAATTCTATTAATCAGAAGGACAAAGTAGACGATGTGGGAACTGTGGTGAGGAACTGTCTTCTGAAAATGGTGAAGGGTGCCATCAGAAGTAGTGATAGACTAATGACAACCAGACAGAGCCACCATTAACAATCTCAACACATGCTCCACAACAAGTTTATGATGGCAAGGAAACAAGTGCATTCTGGCAGCAGTTGCAATACCTACTAGATAAAGCAGGCCAGCATGAGCTGGTATTGATAATGAGGAACTAAACGGTCATATCAGAGCATACAGAACAGGATATGAGGACTGCTGGAGGCCACATAGATGGGGCACTGGGAATAAAGAAGCAGAGGTCATTCTAGACTTCTCTCTGACAAAGGGCTTGATGATGGCCAACACGATTCAACAAGAGAAATGGCCACAAAATCACCTATAAGACTGGTCAACATGCATCACAGGCAGACTTCCTCCTTGTGAGGAAAAGACACAGGGGTAGATTCAGGGATCACAATGTTATTTCCAATAAAACAGTCAGACTACAATATAAACTACTAGTAGCTATAATCAGCTGCAAGCAGTGGTCAAAGAAGGCTCTAGCCTAAACAGAGACCAGGCTAAAAACATGAAAGTTGACTGCAGCAAAAGCACAAGAGTTCAAGGAAATATTCAGGGCTTTATCACCTCAAAATAAAGATACAGGTGGAGTCAAAAAAAATGGCAGCATCTCAAGAGCATGTGTAAAGAATATGGAAATAAGGTACATAAGGAAAGCTAGTGGTGGCATGCAGAAATCTAGTAAATCATCAAAAGAGAAGGCATGCAGGAAAAACTGACAGAAAAGATGAACCAGGCTGAGAAGGAACAGTGGTCAGCTAACAGAGGCTAAGAGAACAATTGTAATAACAAAGAACAAGGCATTAATTGCACTGTACTATCTTCTGGAAAGTGGCTCAGCAGATGCCACAAAGAAACTCGATCACATTGTAAGGCAAAAACCAAAAACAAAGCAGATAATCATGAGACACCATTCGTAAGGGATGCCAGAAACCACGTGCTCACTGATTCATGGGATATCAAAGGCAGACAGAAGGAGAGATTTCACAAGCTTCTGAATGAAAAAAAAACCACAGAAGCGGTACTGCTCCATATACAGCCTGTGGTGAAACAGGAAGAAGATCCCATCCTAGAAAACATAAGAACATCACTAAGGAAAATGAAGTTAGGAAAAGAGGTAGGCTCAGATGAAGGCCGTGGCAAATAGGATCAAGATGTTGAGTGAGTTAGGAGACAAATGACTCCTGTCAGTATTTTTAACAGCATGGAGAGAAAGGCATTTCCAGATGACTGGGAAATAAGCATTCTTGTGGCCAGTATACAAGAAGAAAGTGCGGCATTCATAACTGTGGGCAGCACAGAGTATCAGACTCCTGTCTCATTGCATGAAGGTGCTGGAGAGGGTGATTAATAAATGAATATGCAGAGTAGTAGAAACTAAGATAGCAGATGAGCATTTAGGATTCAGATTAGAATCCAGCACAATTGACCAGACGTTTGCAGAGACATGGGTTGTGTAGAATAAGCTAGAGATGAGTAAAGAGTCCAACAGGGCATTCCTAGACTTGGACAAATCATATGACAGTTCTCAAGAAAGTGGATTTGGGCAGTCTTGTGATGATTCAACGTCCTGGGAACATTGACAGAATTAGTGCAGGCATTGTCCAAGGTCCCAAAGATTCAAACACAAACAGTGTTTGGACTCACAGAGGGGCTTCAAGTGGGAGTGCGGCTGAATCAGGATTTAGCTTGGAGCCTACTACAGTTCATACATGTGATGAACATCATTTGCAAACAGATTGGAATGCAAAGAATGTCAAAGCTGCTGTTTCCAGACAATGTGGCATTACAAGTAGACTCTAAAAATTAACTTCAACAAATAATAGGGCAATGGACTGCAAAACTTAAGGCACAGGAGATGAAACTGAGTAAAGGCTAGACAGTTGTCACAGTAGGAAATGAGAAATCAGACAAATTTGAAAACTGAGATAGAAGGGAAAATAGTGGAACAGATTAACAGTGGAAAAGTGGTGACGGCAGCAAATGAAGGAATCAGAAGAAGCTGAAAACTGAGATAGAAGGGAACATAGTTGAAAGGATAACAGCTTCAAGTGTCTGAGTCAGGTGATTGAGGAGAAGTGAAGTTTGAATGAAGAGGTCAAGGTAGAATCAGAAGGGTTGCAGCCAACTGGCACAGAGTGTCAGCAATACAGTATGACAGAAGAATGACCAAAAAGCTGAAAAATAAGGTGTGCAAAACAGTGCAACCAGCACTACTGTATGGTTCAAGAACCTGAGTTGTGAAGACAGAGCAGTTGAGGAAACCAAGGAATACATAAGTGCCTGACATGAGTGGTAGGATGCAAACTGTGGGACAGACAAAGGAATGATGACATCAGAGCAGAAGCCAAATTAGCTCCAGTTGCAGAGTATATCAGACAGAACAGATTATGGTGATTTGGGCATGTGCGGGAAAGCAGACGATGATTTGGTGAAGAAAATTTGGGACAGTCATAAATAAGGCAATAGGAAACATGGATGTCCAGCAGAGAGATGGATGGATTGTGAGAGAGAAGACCTGTGACGGTCAGGCATGATTGCTTAAGAAGGGAGGAGAGTGGCATTAAATCAAGAGAGGTGGCGATTGTTGACAAGACACCACCAACCATGTAGAAAATGAAAAAAGAGTAGAGGAGGATGATGATGTGGGGAAGAAATATTTCAGGAAGATAGTGAAACAGCAGAAATGCGAATAAGAAAGTTTATGAGAAGGGGGTGGGACTGAAAGGACCAAAGGAGACTAAAACAATAACTGAGACGGATCTTAAGGTGTTTAAGAGGTTATCAAAAGAATGTAATGTAAACAAGCTGCTATACATTGAACAGATGCAAAAGAAGGTGGAGAGAAGGCAATGTATGTCTCAAGCAGATGCAGGGGACTTGTGGGCTGAGAGTAGGGGACAAGGGAGAGGAATTAACAGGATAAATATAAAAAGAAAAGAGAAGATCAAGCAGGTATACGGAATGTTTTACAGGTAAGGGGAGAGACTAGGGTATAGAAGAGTGAAGGATAGGACAGATACATAGGGAGATGTGAGAGAAGGAGGAAACAATAGGCTTTGGTAAGTTCAAGAAGAGATGGATAATGGAAACTAGAAGGATGAATGACACACACTGAGCAGAAACATGGGAGATTGTAAAGTTTCTAAATGTATCATGTCCAGTGAGAGCATATGGGGCTGACAATTGGTGGTACACACATCAGAAGTGGAGGACCAATGTTAAAGGCCAGAGTGCTGGAGAAATGGAGGGGTAAAGAAGCAGACAACACCCACATGTGGTACAACATCCATATGTGGTAGGGATATACAGTGGTTCTGAAAGAATTGGTTATAACTGATAAGATGTAATCTTTATTTACTCACAAATATGACATACAGCAGGTGAGGCCTAGACCACTGTGTCAGACAGAGTTCTGCAGCAAACTCTGACCACTATGGACTGTGATACACAGTTATATCTAATTCTCCAGGCAAAACCATGCCCGACTACTTATAGTTCTATTTTTATCAAGGGGGCCTTTGGAGATTACAATTCTAATGCATGCTAGCACATTTCTCTTCAATGAAAGTGTAGCACACTCATATGTGCATACAAACATACAAACATATACACATACATACACACTCCTCTGTCTAGTTTTATTTGTTCTTTATCTGCTTGTAGTATTGCCTCTTCTGAGGTGCCAAAGTAGGATGAATTTTAAAAAACAGAACCAAGATGCTATCCTCCAAAATAAGGAAGCCAGTCTGGTGGTCCCCTGCTAAAAAACAAACTCTACAACAGAAGAAAGAAACTGTTGCAAAAAAGAGTAAAATCCCATGATTGGTGGAACTCCGTGGTCAGCCTCAGTAAGAAGCTGAGATCCCTCATAAAATCCTCCAAAGTTAGTTATGAAAACAAAATCGCCAATGATTCTAAAGACAACCACAAAGCATTCTATACCTATGTCAAGAATCTCAATGGCAACACTCAGATCTGCTTTGAGTTACAGCACAATGGCACTAAATATACAGAACCAACTGATATTGCCAACATCCTGGCAGATAGGTTTAGTGCTAACTTTACTCCTCTCTCATCCCCTAAAGGGCCCATCTCTATACTGGAAGAATGCAAAGTACCTGTAATCATGGCTGCACAGGTAAAAAACACACTCTCCAAAGCCAGGAACATAGTATCCATGGGACCTGACAACATCTCAGGCTGCATTCTACATGAACTACAGAACAAACTGGCACCCCACCTAAGTACTATGTTCAATCATAGCCTCACCTCAGGCTTTGTGCCCATTGAATGGCGCTTAGCAATGGTTATCACAATCCACAAAAGGGGAGCCACAATGGACCCTGGGAACTACCGCCCCATTAGCCTGATGAACCTGGTCTGCAAGGCTATGGAGTGTATCATCGTGGAACTTATAAACAATGACATTGGTAATCTCCAAACTCTGGACCCTACCTAGTTCATGTTTGTAAAAGGCAGATCATGTCTCCTAAACCTGATAGACTTCTTTGAAGTAGTCACCAAAGCCGTAGATGAGGGTAAGGTGGTTCACACAGCCTATCTAGATCTCGCCAAGGCTTTCAGCACCATCCCTCACTCTGGAATTATAGACAAACTCACTAAACTAGGTATAAATCCCTATGTCACAAGATGGGTTGCCAACTGGCTCACTGACAGAACCCACATTGTGAAAGTAGCAGACTAAATCCAGCTTCAGACCAGTGACAAGTGGAGTACCACAGGGTTCAGTCCTAGGTCCTCTCCTGTTTGGTATCTACTTCTCTGAAGTACAGGCTAACATAGAAGGTCTTTGGCTAACAAAGTTTGCAGATGACTGCAAACTAGGAGCCATAATCAAAACTCCTAACGATGTGGACATCCTACAAAAGGGCTTCACTGAGACAGATGCCTGGTGTCAAAGCCATGGCCTCAAGCTCAATGCCAAAAAGTGCATCGTCATCCCTTTTGGTAAAAACTCTGTACCCATGAACTACCACATAGGCGGTAATCTACTTAACACCGAAAGTGTGATAAGAGACCTTGGGACGCAGGTGGACAGTAGTCTCTCCTTTGATAATCACATCACCACAATAGTCAGGAAATCCTTCTACGTGGCACACCTCATCACAAAAGCTTTCTCATCTAGGAAAAAAGAGGTCATTGTTCCCCTCTACTCATCACTCATTAGACCCATTATAGAGTATAACGCCCCATTTGGTATGTACCTCACAAGACATCTACAACAACTGGAAAGGCCACAAAAATACCTCACAAAGAGGATTACCGGCCTCAAACAGATGCCTTACGCAGACAGTCTCAAAAAACTCCAGCTTTACTCTGTCGCATATCGCCTACTCAGAGGTGATCTCTGCCTAACATACAAAGCTATGTCAAACCCAGAGCTGTTGGACATGCTTCACATAAAGAAATCCCAATCCCTCTGAGCTACATGCTCTAGGGACCTAAACCTTGTCACCACAATAAACAGAACATGCTGGAGGGATAGATTCCTGTCCCAGAGACTTCCCATACTCTGGAACAAACTACCTATCTATATCAAACAAAGCTCCTCATTAGCAGTCTTCAAGAAAAATCTTGATGATTGGATGGGAGATAGGAAATTCACCCCGGGGATCACTTCTGTGGTTCTGCTTGACAGGGGTACAGGAAAATAATTTTCTTGGGTGGAAAAAGCCAGGGTACCGTTTGGCTAGGGTTATATAGGTCCTAGGGCCAACAGCCTAGTACCTACCTATGAGCCTATGAACCTTTGAACTATTTAACTACATGCAGATTACCTTTTTATAGTTTACGGTAGATTTGTTTCCTTCATTCTGCTTACTTCCTCCAAATTTATTAGTCGTGATCTGCTAGGCATTCAGGTAGATTTTTTTAAAACTAAAGCAAAGGTTAGCTAGCCTCTCATCAAATTAATGATTATACAGAAATACAAATACCAAGAATTAAATTTTATGACTTTTCTGGTGGTTATCCAATTGAATGCTAACAATGATCATATCACACTTCTACAAAGCAAAAATAGGATTTTTACCAAATATAATGCACCTCTTTAATGTAGTCAAGTAACATCTCTAAATATGAATGTTGAATTCTCATTTCAATTGCTTCTAAACAGTTTTTTAACATGTTCAATGGATCATAGATAAGGCATCTGAAAGTGTATTTATTTTTGTCATTATTATTATTATTATTATTATTATTATTACTGTATATTAAATGGGTCTATGCTGAATAAGCAATCTACACTCAATCAAATATTCAATATACTGCAGGTAATTACAGCTAACAAAACCCAACCTGCCTGAGCCATCAAAAAAGAAAATTAGTGTAAAAATCACTCAACAGTTGGGAAAAGGGCAAATTTCCTTTCCCTATTCTCCGTGTTTACAGAAATCACATACCTCTGCATATCTTATTAGCAGTGTAAGTAAAGTAACAGATGCATTCACTTGCACTTTCTAATGGAGAAACAAGCTGCTCAGGGTCAACACACTGTGTAAACAAGCTGCTCAATGTTGACACTGTGTAAACAAGCTTCTCAGTGTTGATACACTGTGTAAAACAAGCTGCTCAGTGTTGACACACTGTGTAAACAAGCTTCTCAGTGTTGACACACTGTGTAAACAAGCTGCTCAATGTTGGCAGACTGCGTAAACAAGCTTCTCAATGTTGACACACTGTGTAAACAAGCTGCTCAATGTTGATACACTGTGTAAAGAAGCTGCTCAATGTTGACACTGTGTAAACAAGCTTCTCAATGTTGATACACTGTGTAAACAAGCTGCTCAATGTTGACACACTGTGTAAACAAGCTTCTCAATGTTGATACACTGTGTAAAACAAGCTGCTCAGGGTTGACGCACTGTGTAAAACAAGTTGCTCAGAGTCGACACACTGTGTAAACAAGCTGCTCAGGGTTGACACACTGTGTAAAACAAGCTGCTCAGGGTCGACACTGTGTAAACAAGCTGCTCAAGGTTGACACACTGTGTAAAACAAGCTGCTTAGGGTCAAAACACTGTGTAAAACAAGCTGCTCAGGGTCGATGACACACTGTGTATAACAAGCTGTTCAGGGAAGACACACTGTGTACATGGATGTTTTAGAATTTGATATAATGCAGTTTAACAACTGTTTAACGAAGTGCAAATTAGCAAAATGAAGGACACCATATGAAATATATTGGCTGGAATTCAAGAAACATTTACACCTGACAGAAGCACATTACTTCAAACTTGTAACATGAAAAGCAGGGGATATCATGTCTCTCAGACCCTCCCCTGCACACACTTCCATTGCACTAATCAGTGGCAAAGAACCCTTGAGAATAAGTGCAAAGTGAAATTATCAGACTTTTAGATACCGCTGTGATGGCTTGCCTATTGTTCAAGAAATATCACCAATTAACAGGTCACAGTAAGGGCTTTAATAACACATCACAGATCTAGTTAGATATGTGATAGACAAAGGCTACAATCTCTGGATCTGTGTTGCAGACTATCAAATTAATATACAAAAGGTGCTAATCCACACCAAAGAATCCTGAGTAGACCTGTATCACACACCAGTTGAGTCCAACTAGATCCACAAAAGCAGTATTTATTAAGCTCAAAAATGATAAGACACTTTTCGTTAATCCACAATAGTTTAACTTCATCAGATACACACTTTCTTAGAAGCAAGAGTTTAAATAACCCACTTGTCACACCACATGGTCTACAACCAAAGGTTGTTGGGTGTGGCAGCTAACACTGCTAAAAGGAACCCTTCCCTCTGAAGTACAAAAGCTAATTTTGTAACACAAAACAAAATATCCAGTTTGATAAAAATGTGCCAATGTATGCATGTAAATGCATACAAGTGAAAGATTCACTGGGTGCAACACACTGCAGTTCAAAAATACAGAAATAAACAATGCATATTTAAAATACCAATAAAATATTTAAAACAAGTACTGTTTTTCAAACAAACAAGCAACCAAATTACTGTTACACTAAAATTTGATATAACAAGTGTTTACAGATACACACATTTAACCAAGTCTAAAAAACAAATTGTTAGTGTGATTCAATACCTTTTAAATAATACCAAAGACAGTACCACCATAACAGCCCCACACAGTTACTGAGAGTAGTACCCACTGTTTATCTCTTCAAACTTTTCAGTTTTAAAATGCACATGATGGAACTATTTTCATTGATTCCAGGGTAATGGCAAGAATCTAATCTCAGCTGCCATAGCAGTTCATTTATTTCTAAACTAAGTGAGTCTTGTCCCCCTCTCCCATCATTCAAAAATTGGTCAATAACTCTGAATAGAAATTCATGACCTGGATGCTCCATACTGTGTCTTGCTAGGGCATTTTCGATCTTGTTTCGACCTATGCTGTAAATATGCTCGTACACACGCTCCCACAGTTTCCTATCGGTCTTCAACAGCTTAAATGTAAACCCGTTTGTAAAAAGATGGGTTGCAAACTGGCTAAAGGATAGAACCCACAAAGTCAGAATAGCTGGATCTATGTCAGACTCTAAGCCAGTCACAAGTGGAGTCCCACAGGGCTCTGTCTTGGGACCCCTCTTGTTCGGCATTTATTTCTCAGACGTGCAGGCAAACATAGGGGGGTTGTGCCTGACAAAGTTCGCAGATGACTGCAAACTAGGCGCCATAGTCGATACACCAGCTGACACATGCATCCTTCAGAAGGGCCTCACAGAAACAGACGACTGGTGCCAGAGTCATGGCCTTAAACTAAATGTCAAAAAATGTATAGTCATCCCCTTTGGAAAAAAGCAAAGTACCCACAAATTACCACATAGGTGGTAATCCATTAAGTACGGAAAAAGTAATCAGAGACCTGGGGACCCAAGTTGACAGTGACCTCTCATTTGACACCCACGTTGCCAAAGTGGTTAGAAAGACCTTCTACCTTGCCCACCTTATCATGAAGGGATTCACATCCAGA
The DNA here is from genome assembly GCF_019279795.1 of Protopterus annectens. Classification (NCBI taxonomy): domain Eukaryota; kingdom Metazoa; phylum Chordata; order Ceratodontiformes; family Protopteridae; genus Protopterus; species Protopterus annectens. Next base: position 217,649,006 of record NC_056727.1, read on the forward strand.
TCAAAGGATGTCATTGTACCCTTATATTTCTCCCTTATCAGGCCTATGATTGAGTATAATGCCCCATTTGGTATGTACCTCACCCGGCACCTGCAGCAGCTGGCGATACCCCAAAAGTACCTTACCAAGATGATCAAGGGTCTCCAACATATGTCATATGCTGTCAGACTAAAAAAGCTCCAGCTCTATTCAGTAGCATACCGCCTGCTCAGAGGTGATCTGTGCCTGACGTACAAGGCCATGTCCAATTCGGAATTAATGGACATGCTCCACCTCAAAAAATCCAAATCCATCATAGCCACAAGAGCTAAAGATCTAAACCTCAGCACAAATATGAATAGGACATGCTGGAGGGACAGATTCATAACCCAGAGGCTTCCCGCTCTCTGGAACAGGATCCTAGTCCATGTTAGGCAGAGCCCCTCACTGACTCTCTTCAAGAGAAATCTTGACAAATGGATGGGTGATCGTAGGTTTACCCCGGGGGTCATCTCTGTGTCATTACTAGACAGAGGCACAGTAAAATAAATTTAATTTGTACACTTTTGTATCATTGCATGGGGTGGTGAAAGCCACATACACTTTCGCTAGGCTTATAAATGCCCTAGGGCAGATAGCCTAGTACTATACTATGAAACTATGAAACTATGGAAAATGCCGGGCAGGGTGTGCACGTTGTCATATAAACAACTTGTTTACTCTGGCAGTCAAATTTGCCTCTGATTTTCTATTTCTGATCTCTTATTAAAAAGGACTGTCCAACTGCCATATATTCGCAATACCTACACATATTACATTTAAACATACCACACCTCATGGTTGTAATCTTGGTTCGACTTTCCAAGATTTGTTTGAGATTATTGCCTCATCCGTAGACAATTCTAGGTGTCTCAGGAAGTTTCTCCCTTAGGTAGCTATCCCTCGCAATCAAATCCCAATTTTTGTGGATGACAGATACGATGTTCTCTGCATCCCGGCTGTATGTGAATATGAAGCTACTAATACTCAACTCCTGTCTTTTAATTATCTCGACACCTGGTTCATGTCCACAAACTTGTTTGTTTAAAATTGGTGGGTAAACACCCCTGTCCCTTTTTATCTTTACTTCTTGTATTAAATCTTGAACTATGTTAGACGGGTACCACCTCAAGAACATACCCTTCAAAAAATTAAATTCATCAATAAAATCCTCATTCCTGGAAACCATTCTTGCAGCTCTAACCAGCTGGCCCTTCACAACAGTTTTTTTCTGTGCGAAGGGGTGACAGTTGGTGAACTGCAAGAATGAATTAGAATATGTTTCTTTCCTGAAGATCTTGGCTATGTAGCACTTATTGTGGACATCTTTGATTAAGTCCACATCCAGGTACCCTATCCTGTTTTCTACAAATACTGATGTAAATTTTAAGAAGTCAGTTGTGGAGTTTAAATAACTTACAAGTTCTTGGGTGACTAAAGCATCACCCTTTAACACCATAAAGATGTCATCCAGGTATCGTGTATAGTATTGTATTTGATCCTGCCAGCAAGCGTTACCCAAAACATACTCCCTTTCCCAGTGTGCCATGACTAAGTTCGCCAGGCTAGCCCCGCATGGTGAACCCATGGCTACACCTACTTTTTGTAAAAAGAATTTGTTGTTGAACGTCACAAAATTATATGAAAGAATTATTTCAAGGAGCTCACTCACCAGTTGGATTTCATCATTTGGTGCTTTTTTGCTCGACATCATGGAGACCACCCACTCTATACCTACCTCATGTGGGATAGATGAATACAAATCCTTGACATCGATGGTTAAAAAATTCAAATCTACACTGAAAGGAATTTGGTTAATACTGTTAAGGAAGGACCATGAATCCTTAGATATTTGGGGTTCTTGTTGCACATATTTCTTTAGAATTTTGTCTACAACTTTGGCACATGCATAGGTAATGCTGCCCCTAGCATCCACTAAGGGTCACATTGGTGGATTGTGGACCTGTTTGTGAACCTTGGGGATTCCAAATAGTAATGGAATCCTAGAGGCTGGCATAATCAAGAAGTTGAAAATTTCAGTGTCGATTCTTGCTTCGATGAACATGTCATTAATAGATTACCTAATCCTACTGTAAGTGGTATTTAATTGATTCTTTGATACTTCTAAATAAGTATCCGTTGTTACAATGCTCATCATTCTATCTATATATTCATAATTGTTCATCACTGCTAAGCCACCCCCTTTATCTGGTTACAGCATTCTTATAGGGATCTGAAATAATGTTTCAAGCATTTTTTTTTCCAGATGTATATTGTAAGCCCATCTATTACCCCCATTGTTGCATCTCCCATGACGTTACACAAGTCTAATTCACACATTTGATCAAATAACACTAATGACGGGTGTTGGGGGGATTAAAAGTACTGGGAATATAAAGCTGACTTCTTTCATTGTGTTGCTGACCCATTAAAATGCATAAATTGAGTTTTCTAAGAAACATCTTAAAATCTATCAATGTTTTAGCGACATCAGCTCATACAGAAGGTACAAATGTGTACCCCTTAGCTAAAAGTTCAACCAGGTCCGGTGGAAAGTCTATCTCTGAATAGTTAAAATTTTTTAAATCCAAACTGGAATTGTAAATAATGTCACATTGCTTGGTCTCGGCCACTAAGTTATCTAAGTCTGGACTTAATTCCACCTGTTCTTCATCTTGTTCTTTGCCTTCCGTCCCTGGGGTGCTGAATAATTTGAGGCTCTGATCTAAAAATTTGTCATATTAACCGATTGTGGCTGGTGTGGCTGTTTAGTATTATTAGCTATTCGTTCACTTCTTAGTAGTGTATCTGGAAGTAAAGCCCTATCACAATTTGATGGTTCACTTGAATTCTCCATAACTTCACTGTTGGCCACTTCCTTTTCAACCTGATTACTACAAGTTAAATAATTGCCCTGTGATGTTGGTGGTTTAGGGTAAGCTGTCCCACATTTGTACTTTCTGATGTCACGTTTAAGTTTTTTGATTTTAGTTGAGTTGATTTTACTCAAATATTGGTCAATACTACTGAAGATATGCTCATATTCGAAGTGATACCTCTGAAAATCAATGTAATTCTTAATGTCACTATCCAGCATACTAGTTTCATCTGTTAAAATGTTAACCATTTCTTGATAATGTGTACACATCAGCTCTAAAAGTTTCGAACCATGTCTGTCAAAAAGTTTAAGTAAATCACTGTGAAACCTTGACCCCTCAAGAAGGCCCTTCGGAAATTGCCATGATCTAAGGCCTTTAGGAATTATTTTAAGCCGTAAACATTCTAGAAAATAGACAATTTCTAATTGAATTTTTCTCAATTTAACCAGTTTTTGGAAGAATAAATGCAGTCTTGTTGGCAAATCAGTTCTTACCTCGGTCGGTTGCTCCTGTGGGTTGTCGCTTGACCCCTAGTCAAACCTAAACGATCTACCAATCCATGTTTTAAAGTCAGGAGCTCCAATAAACCTTGGTTGGTTTGGCTGATTTTGAAGTATGTTTCCTGCAGTATTTATTCTAGTATCATCATTGAGAAATGAACTCTCAGAGTTCACAGTAACCAGCCCACCTGTATTCATGTCTCGGTATGACCCATCCGTTAAATCTGTACTCATTCGTAGTCCACTTGAGCCACCTGGTCTGTGCACGGCAACGCTGAAACCAGTGTTGCTGTTAGTAATATTATTAGAAATAGGTTGCTGGGCATGTTGATTAGAGAAGGGTGCTATATCAAGTCTTTTAGAAAGATTGTCCACTTTCTATGATAATAATTCAATTAAAGCTGTTAAATTACCCCTGTTCTCAATCTGAGTTGATGAAGGTGGTGAACTGAGGCCAGTCTCTGGATCCATGAAAACACAAACAACAAACTGCTGAAAATGAAAAACTGCTAATCCACACCAAAGTATCCTGAGTAGACCTGTATCACACACCAGTTGAGTCCAACTAGATCCACAAAAGCAGTATTTATTAAGCTCAAAAATGATGACACTTTTCGTTAATCCACAATAGTTTAACTTCATCAAATACACACTTCCTTAGAAGCAAGAGTTTAAATAACCCACTTGTCACACCACATGGTCTACAACCAAAGGTTGTTGGGTGTGGCAGCTAACACTCCTAAATGGAACCCTTCCCTCTGAAGTACAAAAGCTAATTTTGTAACACAAAACAAAATATCCAGTTTGATACAAATGTGTCAATGTATGCATGTAAATGCATGCAAGTGAAAGATTCACTGGGTGCAACACACTGCAGTTAAAAAATACAGAAATAAACAATGCATATTTAAAATACCAATAAAATGCTTAAAACAAGTACTGTTTTTCAAACAAACAAGCAAACATGTTACTGTTACACTAAAATTTGATATAACAAGTGTTTACAGATACACACATTTTAACCAAGTCTAAAAAACAAATTGTTAGTGTGATTCAATACCTTTTAAATAATACCAAAGACAGTACCACCATAATAGCCCCACACAGTTACTGAGAGTAGTACCCACTGTTTATCTCTTCAGACTTTTAAGTTTTAAAATGCACATGATGGAACTAATTTCATTGATTCTAGGGTGATGGCAAGAATCTAATCTCAACTGCCATAGCAGTTCATTTCTTTCTAAACTAAGTGAGTCTGGTCCCCCTCTCCCATCATTCAAAAATTGGTCAATAACTCTGAATAGAAAGTCATGACCTGGATGCTCCATACTGTGTCTTGCTAGGGTATTTCCGATCTTGTTTCGACCTATGCTGTAAATATGCTCGTACACACACTCCCACAGTTTCCTATCGGTCTTCCCGATGTAAAATGCTGGGCAGGGTGTGCACGTTGCCATATAAACAACTTGTTTACTCTGGCAGTCAGATTTGCCTCTGATTTTCTATTTCTGATCTCTTATTAAAAAGGACTGTCCAACTGCCATATATTTGCAATACCTACACATATTACATTTAAACATACCACACCTCATGGTTGTAATCTTGTTTGGACTTTCCAAGATTTGTTTGAGATTATTGCCTCGTCTGTAGACAATTCTAGGTGTCTCAGGAAGTTTCTCCCTTAGGTAGCTATCCCTCGCAATCAAATCCCAATTTTTGTGGATGACAGATACGATGTTCTCTGCATCCAGGCTGTATGTGAATATGAAGCTACAAATACTCAACTCCTGCCTTTTATTTATCTCAACACCTGGTTCATGTCCACAAACTTGTTTGTTTAAAATTGGTGGGTAAACTCCCCTGTCCCTTTTCATCTGTACTTCTTGTATTAAATCTTGAACTAGGTTAGACGGGTACCCCCTCCTCAAGAACATACCCTTCAGAAAATTACATTCATCAATAAAATCCTCATTCCTGGAAACCATTCTTGCAGCTCTAACTAGCTGGCCCTTCAAAACAGATTTTTTTTCTGTGCGAAGGGGTGACGACAGCTGGTGAACTGCAAGAATGAGTTAGAATATGTTTCTTTCCTGAAGATCTTAGCTATGTAGCACTTATTGTGGACATCTTTGATTAAGTCCACATTCAGGTACCCTATCCTGTTTTCTGCAAATACTAATGTAAATTTTAAGAAGTCAGTTGTGGAGTTTAAATTACTTTCAAGTTCCTGGGCGACTAAAGCATTACCATTTAACACCATAAAAATGTCATCCAAATATTGTGTATAGTATTGTATTTGATCCTTCCGGCAAGAGTTACCCCATATATATTTTCACCAAAGGTAATGAAAAATTGCATGAACAGTTTATTTTATAAAACAGATGAAACAGAGCATTGCAAGTGCACAAACCACATTATTAAACAAGCAAAAGGCACAAAAGGTATATTGATTAAGCAAAATGCTTAAGATTAAGTTATTTGATAAAATGAATATCAGGAAAGTAAAACTAGTATGTTTAAAGCAAAATGGGCGTGTTTAGAGTTAAACAAGCACAAGAAAAGTACAGTGGACATGAAAAGAGATTAAACAAGCAAAACGAATATGTAAGGGCAAAAAGGGTACAATAAGCATACATAAAGCAAGGTGATTGCATGGTTTTTGGGCAAAGTGCTGTGTTTGCCATAAACTACTATTTCAGATTAATTAAAGCCCTGAATACCATAACTAAAGTTATTCGAAGTGTCTCAAAGTATGTGAAAGTGTTACAGTGTGTGCTTATTACTGTGCATTTATTCCGGAAAGTCTGTTAGTGTGCAAAGTGCAACTATTTCATGAAGCACAGTCAAAGTACAGCCATTTTGAAAAGTTTCATGTGCTGGGTGTGTCTGTTCACAAAGTGCCGCCATTACAGAGTGTGTCTTGCACTGTAAAGAGTTACTTAGTGAAGTACTGCCATTTTGGGGAAGTTTCAGTGTGCTGTGTACGGTTTATTTGCGAAGTGCAATTGCCTCAAAATGTTTCTTATTCTGAGCTTCTCCTGCCCAGTTCATTCATATAGTGCAGTTCTTTTAAATGTTTCTTATACTGATAAAGGGTGATTTCTTACAGTACAGTGATTTGATATTGCAATGCCAGAGAGACTTATTTCACAAAGTTCAGTTATTCAAAGATATTACAAGTTTGGCCAATAGCATAATTTTTAAAAGTCCAAAAGTATAATTTCGGAAGTATAAAAGTATAAGGGCATAGTTGCAAATACTGGCATACATCTCTGGCATATGTGTATGTGTGTATGTTCGTGCATATTTGAAAAACCCTTCACTGGTATATGTTATGGCAGATGGATTTTGAAAGCCCTCACCACTTGTACTTTATCAGAATATTGCAGAGAACTGGAGAGTATCGCAGCAAGAGTACGATATTTTTATACAAGTGGCTTATTCAGACAAAGATGCATGCACTAGATCATTCATTTTGCTAAACCTAGCTGGGTCAGAGGCCATACAAAGGGAGCATTCATTTGTGCATGCACCAGCAGTATATGAAGGAGAAGGTGAAATCCATTACATTGTTGTTCAGGCTGAATCAAGGGAAGACCCTGAGTGTTTAAAGCATTAATTCAGGGAGATGTGTAACCTCCAGACAAATGTTGCACAACAGATCAGAAACCAGGGGAAACATTTGCAGTTTATACAACTGACCTGAGAAACAAAGCCAAAATGCGTCAGTTTAGTGACTTAAAATATGTGTTGATAAAAGACAGGCTTGTGTGTGGTATTAACAATGCTGCTGTGAGAAAGATTTTGCTTCATGACAATGATTTAACATTGAACAAAGCTATAAAGATTTGTCAAATCTATGAAGTTACAGAGAGGCACACAAGTATGTTTGCAAGTGATAAAAGTATGGTTTCAACAAGCTCTAGAGTAAATGTAGATAGCATGCAACATGTGGAAACAGAAGCAGGCCTAAGCACATGGCAGCCACAGACCCTGCTGGTTCACCAGAGAAACCATGCAGTTTTCTAGCAAGTTCTAAGAAAGGTGCATGCTCAGTACAGCACATGTGTGAGTCAGCAAAACCCACGTCCAACCTTATTGTTAACTGTCGTTATTGTGGTACTAATCATGAGACTAAAAGAGAGAAATGCTTAGCATTTGTCAGTGATGCTAAATGTGCAAAAAAATGGAATCATTTTCAAATATTTTGAAAATCAAGTAAACCTTACATAGTTATAAAGAAAGGTCACTCAAAAAAGCAAACTGATCAAGTCGAATTGCAGCAGTCCACTTTCTACGTAGATGATGTATCAGTAGTTGGTGAAAAGGTCAATGCATTGATTTTAACAAGAAATGAAGTGTTTTGTACTGTCCAGATCAATGGTAAATCCACTGAGCTCATAGCAGACACTGGTTCAAAGTATAATGTTATGTCAGCAGATACTTTTGCTAAAGTGAGAGCTAATGAAGAACTCAATGTGGCCATTTGTGTGAAACGTTTTGCTTATGGAGGTGAACAAATTCATATCAAAGGCTCAGTAATACTTTCATGTTATTTGGCCAAGAACTGCTACAGGTGGTTATTCTATATAGTTCGAAGACCTGTGTAGTCATTATTGGGTCTCAGAGATTGTTTGATAATGAATCTGATTTCTTTTACCAAAGAAGTTCATCAGATAAGCACATATCCTAGTTCCAGTTTCAGTCAAGCTATTTTCTCAGCATATGCTAATGTTTTCGATGACAAGTTGGGCAAACTTCCAAGGGTGTATTCTATGAAGTCAGACCCAGAGGTCAGTCCAGTGGTCAGGCCAACAAGAAAAGTTCTGATAGCCATGCAAGATAAAGTCAAAGCTCATTTGGATAAAATGGTGCAGCAAGATGTAATTTGTCCAGTTAACAGAATCAACTGAATGGTTGTCGTCCATGGTAGCAGCCCGCAAAAAAGGCTCAGATGAAATCAGAATATGTACTGATCCAAGAGATTTGAACAAAGTATTAAAGAGACCACATCATCCAATGCGTACAATCAAAGAAGTTGCAGCCCTAATACCAATGCCACTGTTTTGTCTGTGTTAGATGCAAAGAGTTCATTTTGGCAAGTGATGCTTGATTGCAAATCTTCATTACTGACTACTTTCAGTACCCCATTTGCCAGATACAGATTTCTCAGGATGCCATTTGGAATAAATTCTGCAAGTGATGTCTTTCAGTTTGCAATAGAGCAATTTTTTTTCAGGTTATCTTTGTGCCATAGTAGTAAATGATTTATTGGTTGGAGGCAATGGTGAAGCAGAGCATGACAGAAAGCCTAAGAGAGTTCTAGACAAAGCACCTGAAGTAAACTTAAAGCTCAATCCTCTAAAGTGCAAATTCAGACTACCAGAAGTTACATATGTAGCAGCACTGGCTTGCAACCAGACCCATCTAAACAAGCAGCCATTCTCGAGATGCCAGCACCAGATAATGTTCAAGCTCTACAACATTTTCTTGGTATGGTCAACTATTTAGGCACATTCATACCAGATTTCAGTGAGCTGGCACCACCTTTGAGAGAGCTTACGTTGAAAAATGTTACATGGTCTTGTTTGGAGCAGCACCAGAAAGCATTTGATGAGCTTAAGAGGAAAAGTGCCACACCACCCACATTAAGATAGTGATGCTTCAAAATATGGTCTAGGTGCAGTCATTCTTGAGGAAGGCAGGCCAGTAGCCTATGCATTGAGAACTCTTACCCAAACTGAAATGTGATATGCTCAAATTGAGAAAGAAAAAAAACTTTTGGCAATAGTGTTTGCATGTTCCAAGTTTCATGATTATATTTATGGCCTAGCTATTCAGATTGAAACTGCTCACCAATCTCTAGTTACTATTCTAAAGAAGCCTATGCATTCTGCTCCACTGGGATTACAAAGAATGATGCTCAAATTGCAAACGTACAACTTCAAAATGGTCTATACAAAAGGCAAACTTCTTTATATGGCTGATACCTTATCCAGATCGCCCAGAAATACCACAGAACAGCTTCATGAAGAGAATTTTGACTTTGACGTTCTGGAAGTGCGTAATTTTTCTAACACAAGATTTGATGAGCTGAGAGATCATATTGAAAACTGGTCCAATTTTGCAAAACCTCAACCACTACATTAATGCTGGATGGCATTCAACGTAATATACTGTACCACCCGAAGTGCAAACTTATTTTCCTTACAGAGAAGAGATGTTGATGGAAGATGGCATTATTTTCAAAGGTCCTAAAATTGTTATTCCTGCTTCCTTACAACATGAATATAACCAGATTTTGCATTGTGGTCACCCAGGTTCTGAATCTACCAAAAGAAGGGTGAGAGGAATAGTATGTTGGCCTTCTCTAGCAAGAGACATTGATAAAGTACTTCCATCTTGTTCAGTGTGTAATAGTACTAAACCACATTTGCAAACAGAACCATTCAGTTAAGTCAAGTTCCTGAACTACCTTGGTCAACAGTAGCCACTGATATATTCAAGTGGAACAATCAGCATTACTTGGTATTGGTAGACTCTTATTCAAACTGGTTTGAGATTGATTTACTACCTAACCTAACATCTTCTGCTGTAATTACTAAGTTGAAACACCATTTCGCAGTCCGTGGTAGTCCCACAGAAAGTTATTTCTGACAATGGTACCCAATTTACCAGTCAATTGTTTCAGAAATTTGCAAGAGAATGGGACTTTGTACATGTTACCAGTAGTCCTGAATATCCGCAGTCAGATGGTCTAGTTGAACGTGCAGTACAGAGTGCAAGGCAATCACTTGAGAGGTCACACCATGACAATACCAATGTCTATTTGAATTTACTTCATCTCAGAAACATACCCCATGATGATTTACTTGGTTCGCCTGCTCAGGGACTTCTATCTAGGCAACCCAGAACAACATTGCCTATCAATTCCAGTTTGTTGAGGCCTAAAACTAAGAACAACAAGGCAATTAGAGCTCAACTATTCAGAAAGCATTCTTTCCAGAAGTTCAGTTATGATAAATCGAACCGATTTATTCATTCATTGAAAGAGGGAGAGACAGTGAGGATACAAATGGCATATATAAATAGTGAGGATACAAATGGTCAGGTTACAGGTATATGTACTGAGCCAAGATCCTACTTTGTAGAATCTGAGGGTGTGGAGTACAAGAGAAATCACAGACATCTTCTTCCTGTATCAGAATCGATATCACAGCATCATTCCTGTGATACAGACTCTAGATCTCAGAGCAACACACACAATGTTCCTGTTGCAGAACGTGTCTTAACTTCTACTTCCATTCCTGATGATGTTCCTGTTGTCCCGAAAGTTGAACATTCCACAGAGACAGTCCCAGTTGCTAAATCTGATTCTAGTTTCTGTCACATGATTTGGTCTTATTTCCAGACCTAGTGTGAATACACAGCAACCTGGACTTAACTGTATATATGTGTATTTTGTTCTGTATAATTGCATGACCAAGATTTATTTATGTTGATTGCATGTCAATTATTGTTTTAACGTTGCATGACTTATTTCTCAGAGGAAGGATGTAGAACAGAGTGTGTGTGCTGTGTCTTTAAGAAGCACATCAAGGACTGAACGTGCATATATAAATAGTGAGCATGTGCTATACCCAGTGCCATTTTGAGAGTGCAGCCAGAGTGAACATGTATGTATGTATGTATGTAATAGCTAGTTTGTTTATGTGTTTACCTAAGTTAAAGTACTAAGCCTCAATCCTGATGTGTTTGTAGAGAACCCATGAAGTCTCGTCTATTGTGTCCTGACTAGACGAGCGACACATACACACACCCACAAACACACCCAGACTCACACGTGTACTTGCATTTCCCAGGAGGGACTAGTGATACCTTTCTAGTGCCAGTACAGCAACTCACACTCACCAGCTAGTCCATTCTAGTTCACCAATAACACAAAGTACTGTTCACTTTTAAAAAAAGTCAGCTACAACATAATTGCTTGATAGCTATAGCTTAAGTGGTCACTCATTGTAAAGCAGGAGCCAAAAGTCTCCAAGTTCCAGGATTACTCTTAAATACTACAAACCCCCAGACACAAGCTGTTGAAATTTAATAATAAAATAATTTACTTAAAATAAGTAAAATTAAACAATGCGTTTTGAAAGACTAAATATATAAACAGACAGATCACATTTAAAAAATTCTACAACTATTTTGGTCCAAATCCTAACCACCAAAAAAGAGTTTGGTGCATTCTATCTGCTTCTGACTTTTAAAGTATTTAGCTATTGTAAGAAACTCACAAGCAATGAATCCCAGACATGACTTCTCAGTTTAAAATGTTCTCTGTATACACTTCACAAGGCAAAGTCTGACCCCTGCTTCTGTTGCTGCAAAGCAGTTCCCCTATGAACTTAAAGAATCTGAAGTTATCTTGTGTTCTCTTTCATTCAGCATTTGAGTAAACTCTTGTTGTTCCCACAGTCATTTAGCTCTATGGGAAGCTGTAGTGCATGTAATATCACTCTTGAAAAAACAAAACTCTGCCATTTTCATCTGTTTGAAAACAGTTCAGCTTTCAGACATGCTATAGCTCCACAAGACAAACAAACAAACAAAAAATAACTGCAAAATGTTCATAGAGCTTTGCTTACTTCTTGAAAGTCTGTTGTGTATTTCACTGGAAAGACAACTACATACTTGCTTTAGCACATTTTATGCTATCTTTACTAAAAGGCAACTACAAGTTCCACACAGCCTGTTACAATCTCTAGAGATGGAAGGTCTTTTGGAGTATGTCAGGGAAAAAAAACACAGCTACATAGTCACCTGACCCACCTTTAGCAAAAGAGCATATATCCAGTCTGCTCTACAGTTGCTCAGTACAAGATGGCTCCTATCTCAGTTGTTTGGCATTAATTGCTGAAGCTCATATGCTGCTGCTCCCTTTATATAGGTTTAGTTTGATAATGCTCAAAGTGTAGAGTATTATCTTAAGGTCTCCAGGCTCATGGCCTCTCTGACAAACAGGGATATAGTTTACTCTATAACAGATTCTCGTTCTCTGCGGCGCAATGGTCTTGAAGTTAGAATAATAAATTAAAGGTCATAATAGGTGGCATTTTCCCTCAAAAAACACTAATTTGATGTTTTTGATTTTTTTACAATTGTTAAGGAGCAGTACCACAATGACAATGTATGTTTCAAGGATTTGTATACTTGGGTTTTCAGTTTCAAATACGTTTTGCTGAGGTACTATGTCTCAATGCATGTAGCTTTGGATAACCATAGTGACTCATCACTATAGGTTCATAGGCAAGTACTAGGCTAGCTTTCCTTGTGGGCCATTTCAAGCATAGCAAGTTTCCCCTTTTATGCTCAAAATAACCTATCCCATTTGGATACCAGCATCCAGATGAGCCCCCAAAATCTTCATTCATGGAGAAGATTGCATTCTTAAACATTTTCTCACACACATCTTAAAATCAATGCACTGTTGTTGAGCTCACTGCAAAGAGACCCCCTTTCTACTTCTCAAATATCCTTTTTATTTATGTATTTACTTATTTTAATTTATTAATTTCTTAACCAGTAGGAGAAATGGTTGTCTCTGATACTTTTCAACCACTACTTGGATCACAAGAGCAAAGGTAAATACAATATACATGGACCCTTCTTCAGGAGCCCATCAACCAGTATATTTTTGCCAGTGGGAAAAAAACCTGAGTACCCAGGCAAAACTTATACAGACACAGGATAAGCATGCAAACAATACACTGGGACCTGAAATCAGGCCTGATCCTTGAAGACTGGAGCTACAGAAATCTTAAGCACTGTGCCACCATCATTCTGGTGCTAAGACTCCAGTGCTCGCCTCTCTCCCTTTCTTCCTCCCTCTTGAACTAATAGCAGTAAGTGTCTGTAGCTTTTTCCCTTTTCCTGCATGCATCTTGTCAGTAATAAAAGCCACAGGACAACTCCTCCTCTGACACAATGCCAGCATTTGGAAGCTCTGACCCTCTCTCCACACGCGCGCGTGCGCACGCACACACACACAAACACACATACACACACACACACACACACACACACACACACACACACACACACACACACACACACACACACACACACACACACACACACACACACACACACACACACACAGTGATGCACATGCTTGTCTTGCCAGGGTGATTAGAGAATCGACATCCTCTCATCTTTCCCAGCAATGATTGGAGTATCCTGTAAACAAGATCCTCAGCTCATTGGAGTTTGTAACAAGAGCCTCAGCTCACTGGAGTTTGTATTACGTGAGCTCAGTTGCAAAAAAAGTCACATATGACAACTTGAGTGCACACATTGTTATAATGCATGTCCTCAAGCTTCTCACATTATGAGCTAATGCTGCTTGCTAGAAAAGGATAACTTTATAGAGCGCAAGCTCCCTATCTCCCCCCAAGTGGAGGCTTGACTTCCATACTCCCTTATGTTGTTATTTTCACTTTAAGATTGCTGCACCTCAGAGACAAAATGATAAATGACACACAGTGTGATACCTGTTTTGCTCTTTTGTCCAAAGTATGCTGACTTTGGAGCACCCATAGATTGCAGTCATATAAGAACTACCATTCTACCATTTCATTGTACTGTGAAGCAAGCAACAGACCACAGGAAAATTCCAAACTGAGTTATTATGTTTAGATTCATAGATAGGCTAGCTGCCCTTGGGGGCCATTTTAAGCCAAGCCAATTGCCTTTACAAGTCTTAGTCAATCCTTGTGTCTGTGATGTAAACACCTTAAACATTATACCATCTCCCAACCCCAAAGATTGTAAGCTCCATGTGAAGCTTGAACTCACAACCTCGGCATTGCTTTTTGCTGCTTTATAAGTAATGCATGCTAACCAATTGCGCCACTGGAGAACACACACCTTACCTCAATCTCAAATGATCCAAAAATTGAATCTAAGCCCTACATATATTTTATAGATCAAAGATATGTCATCATGGTTGAATCATTTCTCCTGTCAACAAAACACCTTTCTTTGTGTAATCATCTGAAAGACCTTTTAAATAGTTGTATACTTGTTCTACTCTTATTGCTATGAACCTCTTTTACTGTACTTCTAAAACACTTTCTCAGCATTTGTCCCACCTCCACACCTGTTAGTTCTATAATCTATTTTTTTCAGTCCCAAACAACCAAATGCATATTAATTTATGCAGGCTTTAAAGTCTATACTTAGATCACCTTTCAGTGTTCTACATCTCCTTGAGTATAAATGTAGGGAACTTAGTCTTTCTGTAGAGTTGTACTTTTCCATGCCATTTGTTTTCATGCTGTTATTTCTCTGTATCCTTTCAGTGTCTCACATTTGTTTCACTATGAAAGTGTGTCTTTTTGCCAGATTTCTTTTTATTAAGTTGTACAATATTTATATTTAAAAAAATAATCTGTTCTACCCAACCAGGCAGCTAAAATACACAAAGGAAACCAAATCAAATCAATCTTTCTGCAGATAATTTAAAACAGCAAGCAATAAGATCCTGAAAAAAAAAATCCAGGTCCAACTTAGGGTAAGTCCATGATAATTTGATAAGAGTTGACTATTTTTGTAGCATCTAGTTTAAATTTCTCTGGATGTTTAAATAAGTGAGCCAACATTTTCTTTGACCTTAAACTGTTTTCAGACTATATTGTTATGTTTGCACAGTACCATTAGTCATAGAAGTGTGGTCTTGTTTATTTATTTAGTTATTTATTTATTTTATTTGTCATTTGTTAACTGGGTTAGTCCAGCTGAGCCAGTGGCCCATTTTTAGTGGAGACCCGAGGAGAAAAGCTCCAGACAGTTATTACAAAGTTACAAAAAAAAAGAACATCTGACAATGAAGTTTTATGCAAACATTACAATAATCTGCTTTGCATGAGAACATTAGAAATTTACAAAAGGCCTGAGAATGAAGTTTACATAAACATAACAATAATGTGCATACCACGCAGTACAAAAGTTAGTTTTGTTTTTAAACAACAAAATAGAAACTGATACAAATGAGGTAGGACACTTGCAATAAGTGGGTGTTACAAGTGTGAGAGGTGGTAAGGTGGGATTTAAGTGGGATTATTTGCCGTGACAGGTGTTGGCATTTAGTAGAAAAGTTTTAAGTTTGGATTTAAAAGAGATTTATATTACAAATGATTTGGATGTTAAGAGGAAGTTTGTTCCATGCATGGGAAATACTATATTTGTAAAGAAGTTTACCAGTGTTGTTGTTTGGTTTATAGGTGTCCAGAATGAGCTGGTCAGAGCTGCGAAGAGTTCTTGGAGGGGTATAATTTGATATTAGTAAGGACAGAGCAGGACAGGAAAGGGGTTTTAAGAGTAGAGTAAGAGTCATTTGCAGCTGAGAGTGAAGCAGCTGCTGGGGGAAGTCAGGTCACTGGAGTTGTTTTAGTGCATGACAGTGATAAGATTTGTAGGGTTGGTTACTAGCAAATCTTGCAACACTATAGTATGATTGACAGAGTTTAGCCAAAAGGGTAGACTGCAGATGTGAAAAGATGATCAATTTCAACAACTGGCTTAAGTATTGGTGTCATTCAAAGGGGATCCAATGCCTGTCTGCCTGGGATGACATGCTCGACAAGCCACGATGCTTCGCTAGGGAAGGCTTGCACCTGTCACCCCTGAGCTTTCGGATATTGGCAAAGACTCTTGCCACCCCATAGTGCCTTTTTTAGGCAAGGCTCAAAAGACAAACCCACCTCCATCAGTATCACAAGGGATAAGAAACTAAGAGTAATGCTACTCAATGCCAGAAGTCTAAACCTCAAGATGCATGCACTCGAACCTCTCCTTAGCATGGAGAACATCGATATCTGTGCAGTAACAGAAACCTGGTTCAAGGCTCCCGAGAGCACCCCAACACTACCAGGTTATACCTCATACCATGCTTTTCGGCCCCAAAACTTGGACTGAACCACAAAAGGAGGGGGAGTATCAATATTCGTCAAAGATACCCACACCTCCAGGTTGGTGGCACAGCACGAAGCATCAGAGACTATCCATGTGCAACTAACAGTGGGTAAAACTGCCTTCCAGTTTATAGCCTGCTACAGACCACCCTCCCAAACCCAGGAACCCCACTCAGCCTTCCTGAGAACACTGGAAAATATGAAGGTCTCTCCAAACACCATTATATTGGGTGACTTCAACTACCCTAACATAGACTGGGAGCATTACTCTAGCTCCAACATCCTAGCCCAAAGGTTCCTAGAATTTATAAACTCAAATGCTATGGAACAACTTGTTGCCACTCCCACAAGAGGGAAAATATACTGGACCTGATCATCACCAACATGGGGACTCTATGCTCCAGACCAGAAGTGTATCCCTCACTGGTAAGATCAGACCATAAACTATTCTCACTAGATATTTACATCCCGACCCCAGCCCCTGCCCAGAAAACCACAGTGAAAAACTTCTCTAAAGCAAATTTCACACTCCTCAAAACCGAGGTGGAATCCTTCAAAGCGCCCGGGCCTGTGGAAAATATGTCCCAGACCACAGAATCCTTTATAAATGCATTCTATGAACACCTTCAGGAATGCATGGATCATGTAATCCCAAATAAAACCAAGACCAATCCTCCAAAGTTAGGCGTCCTGTCTGGTGGACCCCAGCCATAAACAATCTATACAACAGAAGGAGGAAGCTACTACATGATAGAGCAAAATCCCAAAAAGGGAAGGCATCTCTGATCAGTATTAGCAAAAAACTACGGGCACTCATAAAATCGTCTAAGGCCAGCTTCGAGAGAAAAATTGCACAGGACACTAAGGATAATCACAAGGCTTTCTTTAGTTATGTTAGGAACTTGGCTGGGAATTCCCAGATATGCTCAGAATTAGTCCAAAATGACAAAAAATACACTGAACACACAGACATTGCCAACATCCTAGCTGACAGGTTCAGCGCAAACTCCCCCCCCTTCCCCACCAAAAGGGCAAATATCTATCCCAGCAGAGTGCTGCCCCCCTGACATCTCAGATGCTCAGGTAAGAGCCGCCCTCTCCAAAGCAAAAAACACAGCATCAATGGGACCAGACGGTGTCCCGGACTGCGTCCTACATGAACTCCAAGAAGAACTAAACCCAAACATAAAACTACTGTTCAATCTCAGCCTTACTACAGGATATGTACCCAAAGAGTGGCGTACAGCAGCAGTGGTCCCTCTCCACAAAGGTGGTGCCTCAATGGATCCTGGAAACTATCGCCCCATAAGCTTGACTAGCTTGGTCTGCAAAGCTATGGAAAGGATCATCATGGACCTCATAAATAAAGATATTGGGGACCTACAGACACTGGATCCTACCCAGTTTGGCTTTGTTAAGGGCAGATCCTGCATCTTAAACCTGGTTGATTTCTTTGAAACAGTCACCAAGGCCATTGACGAGGGGAAGGTGGTCCACACAGCCTACCTGGACCTTGCAAAAGCCTTCGATACAATACCCCATTCGGGCATTATAGATAAGCTCACCAGCTTAAATATAAACCCCTATGTCACTAGATGGGTTGCAAACTGGCTCAAGGACAGAACCCATATGGTTAGAATTGCAGGAGCCATGTCAGACTCCAAACCAGTTGCAAGTGGCGTCCCACAAGGCTCAGTC
This sequence comes from Protopterus annectens, assembly GCF_019279795.1. NCBI lineage: Eukaryota > Metazoa > Chordata > Ceratodontiformes > Protopteridae > Protopterus > Protopterus annectens. The sequence goes on from NC_056727.1 coordinate 217,667,069, forward strand.
CTGGGAACTCTCTTGTTCGGTATATATTTCTCGGAGGTACAGGCTAACACAGAAGGACTGTGGCTGACCAAGTTCTTAGATGACTGCAAACTGGGCACCATAATAGACTCTCCAGCCGACACAAGCATCCTACAAAAGGGCCTCATAGAAACAGACAACTGGTGCCAGAGCCATGGCCTCAAGCTAAATGCCAAAAAGTGTATAGCCATCCCCTTCAGCAAAAACAAAGTCCCCACAAATAACCACATAGGTGGTAATCTATTAAGTACAGAAGAAGTAATTAGGGACCTGGGGACCCAAGTTGATAGCAATCTCTCATTTGACAACCACGTGGCCAAAGTGGTTAGAAAAACATTTTATGTAACCCACCTAATCATGAAGGTATTCACATCTAGATCAGGGGAGGTTATCGTGCCTCTTTACTCATCCCTCATCAGGCCCATAATTGAGTATAATGCCCCTTTTGGGATGTACCTTACCAGACACCTGCAGCAACTGGAAAGACCCCAAAAGTACCTCACCAAGAGGATCAAAGGGCTCAAACAGATGCCATATGCTGCCTGGTTAAAGAAACTCCAGCTCTACTCAGTGGCATACCACCTGCTCAGAGGCGATCTGTGCCTGACGTATAAAGCCATGTCCCAACCGGAATTAATGGACATGCTGCACCTCAGAAAATCCAAATCCCATCGAGCTACGCGCTCGAGAGACTTGAACCTCAGCACTGAAATAAGTAGGACATGCTGGAGGGACAGATTCATAACCCAGAGGTTCCCTTCACTCTGGAATAAAATCCCAGTCCAGGTTAGGCAGAGTCCCTCATTGACTCTCTTCAAGAGGAATCTTGATGAGTGGATGGGAGATAGTAGGTTTACCCCGGGTATCACTTCTGTGTCACTGTTAGACAGAGGCACAGTATACTAACCTCGAAAAAGGGCATAGCAAAATTCATTTAAAATGGGTGGCGAAAGCCAAACACACTCTGGCTAGGCTTATAAATGCCCTAGGGCAGATAGCCTAGTATGAACCTATGAACCTATGAACCTAAAAGATGGGGGAGGCATAAAGCAGACATGGAAGGAGGAAGGCTTGAGCTAGTTTATGCCTAGAGTCAGGGGCTAGGTATTTTTATGTCTGTAGAGTAGACCTAGTTTTTCATTGGTCTTTTTGATACAGTGCTGAATATGGGTATCAAATTTTAATTGGTCATTGATAATAACACCAAGATGTTTAGTATGTGGGTTAGGCTGTATGATGGTATTGTCAAGAGAAGAAATGGTGAAGATTGTTTTGAGGTTAGAGAAGATTTTTGGAAAAAAGAGTAGTAGCTTTGCTTTTTGGGGATTTAGAATTGGTTGTCAGTTAGCTATTTTCCTACAGACAGGGAGATATGTTGAGTAGTAGAGAGGAGGTTAGAGAAACTGTCAGAACAGGTAGAGTCGTCTACATATTGTGTCAGGGAGGATGCTGTACAGGAAGTATGCAGTTGTTTTGTGAAAATATTGAAGAGTAGAGGGCCAAGAATCGAGCCTTGAGGCACCCCAGTTTTTATTGATAAGTAAGAGTAGCAGATATCCTGCCATCTTACTGACTGTTGTCTATTAGTGAGATAGCTAGTGAACCATTTAATAGTAGAGGGAGATAAGTTGAGTTGTGATAGTGTATTGAGAAGTTTGGGGTGTGATATGGTATTGAATGCTTTAGAAAGGTCAAGAAGGAGGCAAGAAACCAGTATTTTTTTTCCCGTGGCTTCAAAAATAAATTGTTCATCTACCCAGAATCCAGGGTCTATGCTAGATTTTACTTTTTCCATTTAAACACTACCAATGGTATATACAGCTTTTCTCTGTTTTATGCTGAAAAGCAATTTTTTATGTCTGTCTGTTTATAGCTAACTTATTTCACTCGGGTCATGTCCCAAGTTTTCTAGCTCACATTGTAAATATTTTTATCTTCATTACTAGTTGTAATTTTTAAAACTTGGTATCATCTCCATATTTTGTACACACTACAAAATAATTTCCTGTTAGACATCATATGTAAATGGAGAATAAAATGAATTCTGGTACAGATCCCTCTGGCAAACATCTGCTCAAGGCTGTACTAACCATTCATAGTGTTATTCTTAACTGCCTATTTCTTTTGCCCATCTACTTTTTCAATAATAATAATAATAATAATAATACCAAGATCCAACAATAATAAAATGTTTTAAAATATATCTATATGGCGCCCTTCCTCTTCTGTGACTGTATTATATCACTCTGGAAAATGTGCTGCTGTTGCAGGTGACATACTTTCATATACATGACAGTAATGCTTCCAATACCCTTTTTTCTGTCAGATCTTTTTTTCTGTTAATATTAAGCCATGTTTTCTCATAATTTTGAGTATTGCATCCAACTTACTAATAGACCCATAATCATTAAATGTGCCAGTTGTCACATCTGCCTTTTCTGTTGGAACATGTAATGTGTGTTTCCACTCATTAGGAGTAATGCCTGTTAACAAGATATAACTGACCCATGGCTGGATGAGCAGCCTCGCAAGGCCAAATGAGCAGCCTCTTCTTTATTTTTTTCTTTCACTGACAGTTATGCAATCATCTTTTGAAGTTATTCCATTTCTTTTAATTTAGCACTTTATTTCTAAACTTATGAAGTTCTACTATTGGTGTTTATTTATGTCATCATTTTTTTGTGAAAATGTAAGTTCCTTTATTATCATATGTGATTGATTAATTCCTTTATTCTCCAGTTACTGATTTTATTTAATTCATGGCTAAATGGGAGCCAGACCTTATGCTGCTTAGTGGGTGCAAAGTAGAGAAACTTAATTGTGGATAGGATTCCACTGTATCACAAGACACCCCCCCCACACACACACACACACATACGCACAAATACAAAACCTAATTACACATTCCTCAATAGGCAGGTTGGAGGCTCATTAATTCACCTAGAACTTGTATTTGAGATGTGGAAATAAACTAGAGTACCCTGCGAAAACTCATAAAAGTGGGTTACTTTATTACAACAGCCTCCATGCTGAAATAATGCACAGCAAAACAGTAATGGAATTCAAGAGCACAAGGGTCAATCAAAAAGGGTTGTTATGAGAGGGTCACAAACATAAATAAGTAAATAGATAAATGCATAAATAAATGTGCTTTTGACAAAGTATGATATCTAACTCATGTAGCAGATTGCTAAACATTTGACCCTCATGGTCCATGCAGTCCTTATCTGCCATTGGAGTTTTTTTTTTTATGCTGGGTCTCTTCAATTACATTTGTCATGCTAAAAATATTGATTCATCCTTTCCAAGGAATGCAGTTTGCTTATGCAGATATGAAAATTGTATTTAAAGCTTTACCCCTGTTAATGGGTACTTTTAAAATCTCAGTTCCATGAGCTTATCCTTTAATATCATTGTCTTACAATTTACAATACAAGCAGGTATCATTTATTTTGCATGGCAGTGATGATGAATATCTGAAATTCCCTGCAATATTAAAAAGAACTAGAAATAGGAAGTCTACAAATATATCCATGCTGACTTCTTGAGTCGTATTAGTTTCCCCATAAAAAGGGCACAATTTTCCAGAGTTCTTTAATATCATCATCAGCATTCAAAATGAATTTCACTTTCCTTTAGCAATCATATGTGTTTTCCTATATAGCAACTTTTCATAAAGTTTTCATTGAATGTGTTATTAACAATCATGTCTCTGTTTCTCTTTAGCTGCCACACTTGGATTAGATGCTTATGGTCTGTCTTACTATTGTTTTATTCATACATACAGCATTTTAGTTCAGTAACATTTTTTACTTGGAAGCTAAATAATTCTTACTCTATTTAATGGCAAACTGCAATACAATTCATTTTCGATGGTTATTTCATAGGATTATCTGCCTGGTTGGTTTAGAATGGCTGCAATAAACCCATCAAGCCATAAATGATTTGGCTTCTTCAAATTGTTTAAGTAAATTAACCCTACAGTTAATTGGCATAGTAGCTTAGATTGTTTTCTCTGCCTTGTACCTAGTGAGTTTTGCAGTTTTGGAGTGGCCTCTGGATCCCAGGTACCATGAATTTGATAAAGTAGACAATGAATGAATGAATGAATAATTAGAAATACAATGTGTTTACTAACAGTTCCATATAAATTGACAGCTATATAAACCTGGTCATCCTCCGATGTTAATTTAAACCTCAACTAACACAACTAGCTATGTGAGTAAGTGTTGATTATAGCCAGAGTCAGAGGCTGTTTCAGTAGAATAGTACATAAACTCCAGCTCCATAATACTTTGCAAATATCCATTTTATTTTTTCTCCACTGGTTTTGTCCAGTGGTCCCTCTACTTGTATTGATTTGACTTATTCATTCCATAGGTCAGGATCTGGAAATCCCCTGATTAAATAAGATCACATGGTCCATTTATTCCTTTCCCCAGGCAGCTCTAAGTAGCCATCTCTTTGAGAACTGGTATAAATCTTAGCTTATTTCTTGAAAACATCGCTGTGAGATCTTTGACTATATTAGCACCCCAAATTCATAACTCGTTCACAAAGCATAATTGTTTCATGATGCCATTAGCCAGTGAAATCCTCAAAAATAGTTAAATGCAGAAAAAAACATACTTTTTTATTCTACAGTATAGGATTTAAATTCTTCATAGTTATTACCAGCTGTAGGGATTGGAGGGTGTTAAATATATGATTAGAGCAAATTCTTTTCCACTAATTTTAAGGACAGCACTGACCAATCATATGATGGCTCCAGGACTGCACAGAAAAAACTTCAACACCAGTAACATGGCTATATTAATGTCATGAAAGAAAAATGCTAGCTTGCTGCAAATGGGACCTAAAGTGAACCTCTGCACATGCATGCAAATAGTATAGTTATCCAATCACAATATTAATCTGGTCACTACTATTTCAACATAACATCTTGACTGGGATGAAACTCTAGACACAAATTATATTGACATCTGGATGAAGTTATTAATTGATAAGATGTCAAACCACTTTAAACCTGATTACTTTGGTTAATTCAGTTGGTAACATTCATAATAGCTCTATCAAGCTTTTATTTTTTATCTGGCAAATATCTGTGTGCTGTAACACTAAAGACTCCATGCTAGGATCAGTTGTATGGTGAGACATTTGTCAAAAGTAAATTAATTTTAAATAGAAATACTGTTTGTCACCTGATGTACTTATCTAATTTTGTTCTTCTTTGTTTAAGCAACTATAAGCTTGGCAACTTTTTGAGATGACTATGCGGAATGATGGAGCTTTTTTAAAGTGATTACTAACTAGAGATGTGAAGTATCACTGAACAGGCCATAGTTTTCATCCATCCATCACCTTAGATATAGATTGTTAACTCAGACTGTTGAAGAACAACATATAACAACAAAACATGTTGTAGATTGGTTGTACGGTTTAACTATTTATTGAAAGCCCACATTTTTTTAAACAGGTAGAAACAATGTTGAGTGTACTGCTGGTGTACAAGGATAAGGAGCTATGGCCCAGCTGACCAGGATTTCATTAGCAACTCTGGAGCCCAGTGAAACAATAGGAAAGGATGGAAGTCAGGGCTTGGAGCAACACTAAGATAGATATGTGGGAAGGAAAAAGAGGCAGGGACACCCTTGGACACAGGACAGATTTATCCCCAAAGTCCCACCCAGCCTCATAGATGCAATGTCACCCAACAAGTAGAGGGTGAATGAAAATCCTTAACATTGCAGGGCAACTATGTGATGCTGTCAGTTGCTAGCTGAAGTGATCCCAGCCCACCGGCTAACAACACAGACAAAGGAGAGGAACACAGGAACAGTGTATAGCAGCTGATGTCAGCTGGATGCATAATAGGGACTCAACAACAAAAAAGCAATAGCTATTACTAGGCCTGTGATATTTAATGGAAATCTTTTTGTATCAATAAGTTCATAAAGATGGCAGTTTTCGGATAGTCTTGTTGCTGAGTTTGGTGACATGAATGCTACAGATCATGCTACGTTGTAAATTACAGTAGCTAAACTCTGCCTCACTGTAATATAATTTATCTAGCTAACCAGAAGACTGCCTGCAGCAATGGCTGTCGTGATACTGTGCTGTAGTTTGGAGCTTTGGTTAATTCAGTTAAGAGTGAAAGGATCTAAAAGAAAAACTACTGCAGGGAAAAGTCTAGTATATGCACTTCAGGTCACAGAGCAATAATGAATATTGACACCTAGGCAGTGACTGATTAATCTAGCAGCATTCAGTTAAGACTGACTTACTAGTTTCAATTAAATGTTTTATTCCATTTTTATAAGGCAGAAGAGCTGACCATGCCATGTAGGCAGGCCACGTTTCATATACCCTGTATTAAACTCTACACTTCTGCCAAATCTGACAAGTTTTACTGAATAGTGTTCAAGTAGTAGTCTGTTGCTAAATGGCCTTTACTCCAGATGATATATAATTTATGGTCATCCAGAGGTTAGGTTTTATAAACTCTCATTTTTGGTAGGGGATGTTTTAAACCCTGAACCTTTAACAATATAACTTTATTTTTACGTAACTAGGTAAACCCACTCGACACAAATGCTTCTTTTCAATGGCAGCCAAGGAGTACTTAAGGGTTAAATAACCTGCTCAGTTACATGGTGTGCAAAGATCAGATGAAGGTCTTAGGTCCTGTGCTACAGTATGAACATTTCTAGTAATTCAGTTCCCTACTCCTTTGCAGTAAATCATCAGACCAACATGTATTATAATGCTGTTTTTAGTCACAGATAAAGTGGTATACAAATACTTATCTATGTCATCAAAATGAATTACATGATACATAGTGAGATACAGCATGAGGCATCTCCAAAGGGAAAATAAATTATTAGACATAATTAAAAGTCAAGGGGCTGATGTAGGTTAAGTTTTATTGTTAATATCAAGATGAGAAATATATGTAATGGTCGAATAAAGTTTGTATTAGTATCCAAAGCAAAGCGTTAGATAATGTATGTGGGCTTTCTAAGTGTATTTTGGAGGATTATTTCAGCAATGACTTATTTCAAACTGTTTATCTTTCATAGTGGTAAAAGTGCCAATGAAACTAGGAAATTACCCTGCTTACCACATGGGTTGCTATTTATATCTCAGTACTGGAAACTACTATATCTGTATTAGTATCATGCTGTTGGTTACAGCTGCTATGCAAAAAAGCAAATTGATAACCGTAGTGACATGTGACATTTGACTACAGTGTATTTTCCAGAATACAACTGACACAGGCAGATTGCTGTTTCATCCCACATGACCATTCAAACCCACACGTGTTCTACTAGCTGCTTAGTAAGTCTCCTTTCTGGTAGTGCAGGTGACTTCACATGCTGTAGAAATTATATTAAATAATCTGAAGATTTTCATTTGAGTTTGTCAGTTTACTTGGTTAGGATTAGCAAACAGGCCACTGCTAAAGCTTTTTCTTTTAGCACTGTGTACATACTTGAACTGTAGAAGATGCAAAGTTCAGAAGAGTCATTTATTTCACTCGTGTTTTGATAAGAATTTTTCAATACATTGTGCTTCATATAAACAAATATTTCAAAGAGAAAAAGAAGAAAACAGGAAGAAAATAACAAACAGGCTTCACAGCATATGAGTTGTATGGGGTTACATTCCAATAAAATCACATATGCAAAACTGTTCAGACATTAAGATTATTCAATAGCATCCATATTTACACAAATATTAACAAATGAACAGCATAATTGTGATTACAGTGATCTCCACTCACAGTCCCCAAAATTAATAATGTGCCTAGGAGAGAAACAAATACATAATAAAATGAGGCCTTGAATTAATTAGACCCAAAGTGCATCCTGAATGGGGTACAGACACAGGCTGGGGAGTGATGAATAGAGAACTCCCTAGTAAACTGAAAGGAAACGAATCAGGGGAGTAAAAGGAAGGATTTTAACAACAAAACAAAAATTAAACAAGAAAAAAACACCCCACTTGTGCATGCTGCCAACATCCCTACATGCACACACACACACACACACACACACACACACACACACACACACACACACACACACACACACACACATGCCATATTCCTGCTGAAGCTGCCTTTTGCATGTTGTTGCTATGTTAGCCAACTCAAACCAAAACTGTTATGAAAAAATCCTGCTGGTTATGGTTTTGTGTGTGTGTGCGTGTGCGTGTGTGTGTGTGTGTGTGTGTGTGTGTGTGTGTGTGTGTGTGTGTGTGTGTCTTGAGAGAGAGAAAGAGGGAGACAAAAATGTACTTTTCCATTATTTGTTATTTTTTTAACTTCATTTGTTATCAGGGTAACCCCACTAGGCACAAGCTTCTTATCTGGGGTGACTCAGAAACACTGTCTAATTACTTGAACTGAACATTCATACCATCTTGCTGTCCATGCCCTATGGAAGAACTGGATTTGTGGATTACTGTGATGGTTTAAAGCAGTACTTGGTCTCTGCTTTCCACGCTGCACTCAGTGCTGAAACACAGTCTCCTACTTTCAGGGATGAACAAGATTGCTGAAACAGCTGATATAATTTTTTTTTTACCTTTATAGGACAACCATTTGGGTAATACATTTATAACGCATAAGTCAACACTCCAGGGTATATTTGTATCTAACTAACCAGATGCCTAACTCCACCTTAACTGTGTCCCTAGAAGCCATTCTTTTTGCACACTCCCCAGCATATGGTACAAGTTCACTTCTCCACTTTGACACCTAGAACATTCACTAGAAAGACCATGATAGCAATAGTTAATGTAAAAAGGGATACAATGAATGTTATGCCAACTTCTGAGTCAAAGAGATCTGAGCTCAATTCAAGCAGTCCATAAGGAAGCAGACGAAATCTCCCTCCTAATAAGAAAAGTGAGGCCTGGTATCGGACATATCTACTCTGAGATACCAAGCCATGTATTTGGGCAAATATTCTGGCAGAACAAGCTCTCCAACCTGTTACTAAATACCCTCGGAGTACCACAAGGCTCCATACTAGGGCCCCTACTGTTTTCCACCTTTATTAATGACCTACATACTGTCATCCCAAATGTCACCTGCATTCAATACGCTGATGACTCCACCCTGGTTTGCTCAGCTACATCTCCCTCAGACTTGAGATCTGCTACCCAGTCCACATTTAATACTGTGGAAAATTGGCTCTCTGATTGTCGATTGTTATTAAGCCCCAAAAAAACTAAAATGTTACTATTCTCGCCAACACATAGGTCTACTGGCACAATAATCTCCTATGACCCCTCTACAAAACTACTAGGTGTCATCATTGACAACAACCTAAAATTTGACCTACAAGTAAATCAAACTATCAAGACCATCAATAATAAACTTGGGTCACTGTATAGAATAAAAGCCTTCCTAACCCCTCCAGCCAAGATTACTATAGCTCGCTCTCACCTACTTTTTACACTGCTATATGCCCCCCCCCTTCTCTCCAATCTAAACAAGTCTGTACTCAACAGACTGTCAACCTGTTAGAATCACATTGCCAGATTTGCCACTGGCCTGCCTTTTAGAACACACCACTGTATCAACCTCAAACAGCTTGGGTGGCTAGAACTACCCAGTCTAATCCAATACAACCTTCTGATTATGGCCAATAAAATTCTCTATAACCCAGATCATACACCAGCTCTTAGTAACATAATCACCCCCCATAACAATCCGAGATTGCTTCGATCCTCAAATAAACTTGTAATTCAAATCATCAGAATTAACAATGCAGCTGGTGATGCCCTATTCGCAAACTCTGCAGATAGAGTCTGGAACTTACTTCCAGCTGACATCACTATGCTCTCCTCCACTGACCAATTTAAAACCAAACTAAAACAACACCTGGCACTAAACTGGCTTTGCCACTGTAATAAGCATGGCTAACTCGAATTAAGAATGTTGAATAAACTAGTAATCTAGTTACTGTCTATTTGTTCCCAGGGCTGTAAACAGGGGTAACTTTTAACCTGTGAACTTGTCTATTCATGATTGTCTATGTATATTTTGTAAATATCTACATTGTTTCTATTCTATTTACCTGGATATTTTATTTTGTAATGATTTTTTATTGTATCTGTTTATCTTGGAGCTTTTCTCCCCATGCCTCCACTGAAAATGGACATGTATCCAGTTGGACTATCCCGGTCAACAACTGTAAAATTTTCTTCTTCTTCTGGCTTTTCCCGGTTAGGGGTCACCACAGTGGATCACCTGTCTGCTCATGATTGGCAGTGGAGTTTTACAGTGTTGAGTTGCCAGCCCAGTGCCCAACCTTCCACAGAAGGCACACACACGCACACACTCATGCCTAGGGCCAATTTGGAGTGTCCAATCCACCAACTGTAAAATAAATAAAATAAAAATAAAAAATAAGCATCTAACAGCTCTGATTACCAGTCATAAATGCTCTCAAAATAGGGGTGGGAGCTAATGCCAGACAAAAAGGAGTTAGTAACTAATACTATCAGAAGTAAGTGACTCTTATGCAGGGCTACTTTACCCTGAAAAAAAATAATCAGCCATGAAATTCTTGCCGACTTCACTATAATATTTGTCTTGCAATCCCCCAAATTTTGCCATTCACTGCTATCCAGCATGAAGCCCACTATCTCCATTATGGTATTATCAGTACTGATTGCCCAATATTACTACTTGCTTTCAATCTACAATGCAACCTGAGATGCTGTAACATCTCTAAGCCCAAATCTAAAAGAGTCAGCCTTATAATCTGAAAAAAAAAAAAACAAATCATGCTGGCAGGATGACCTAACTGGAAATCCCCACATCTGCCAAAACACTCAGTTTTACATTATTACATACTAAAGTGTCATGGCTATGAGCTGTTACAAAGTTGCTTTCCTGTTGTCCAGGGCTTGATTCCCTGAGCCTCCATTTGCCAACTGTGTGACTCTGAGCAAATCACTTAACCAGATAGTGCTCCCAAACTGAGTCTGAAAAGAGTCCACATGGATAAGTGCTCTACTCTGGTTAACAAAAAACAAATAAATAATGAAATAAATAAACGTCACAAACCCAGGATGCTAATATAGCTAATCTAGTTTTCCCATAGCTTAGTCAAAGATCTGGAGATCTGATACTTGCTTCAGTCATAGGCAGTGTCAGAAATGATTTTTGATGGGTTCTGACTTAACAGCTAAGAGATAACTAGACCAGGAACATGGCTAACAGATAAGGAACCAGTGTGAGGATGTTCACTTTAGCAATATTAAAGGAAATCCTAGTCAGAGGCCCATTTACCATTGTGCATCTTAGTTTGATTCCTTTTAAAATATCCTCCTTTTTGATCTATGTAATAATGATTCCAATGCCAAACTAAACCAATAATGGAACAGAGAGCATCCTTGCCAGGTGCCATTCAACTTGCCAAGTAAGAGATATAGAACTTTGCTGTATTTTGCTCTGGAAGATGGCTTCTGACATAGAATCTCAACATGATAAATAATCAAAATAGGAAAAGCATTTCTTATAAGGGGTTATTTTGCAGATAATCCTTCTGGATCACATACAGCTTCTGAAAGCACTATTCAAAGCATTCTCCTCTCTAGTGAGGTTGATGCACCAACCTTGCAAAGCATCATTCTCTAATAACTGGCATAACTGTGGCACCTGCAGATGACATTAATAAATGTAAAAGCACATTCATTACTGTTTTCTAAGCCTGGAATCACCATCTCATGCTTGCAGCCTGGAGTAGGGGTACTGCACATTTATCTATCATAGTGTCATGTTGTACCAAAACAGCCACCAGCACCTCCATAACATCTGTAGTGACTGTTGTATCTGCTCCACTCTCTGTATGAAAAATATCCTGCAACAGCTTTTAATAAGTGATATCATCATTATTATTATCATGGTATTTGGATGAGAAGTTCTAGGCCTCACTTAAGACATGCCTCTGATGGAGCACTACACTATATCTAATCTAAATGGCTGAGTTCAGCATCATGGGATGGTTGTGCCATACCATAGCTTGTTTTATACAGCTGGCCTTCATTTCTTCCTATAAAATAGAATTCAGTACATGCCACGGATGATCAGTATCTAAATACTGCATCTCCAGAAGTTTGAAAGATACTATTGAATGCTTCAAAATATACATAGAAAGGATTGGCAAGTCTTCCCCTCTGGTAAAGGGATGGACTGAAATGAAAACAAAAGTCCATCTGGCCTGAGATTTACAAAATGTAGATGCATGAGTACACTGCTTTATAGCCCAATTTAGTGTCAAGGATCAGTAAAGATGAAAAGAGGGCATAACTCCTTGAATGCTTCTAGATGCTGACTAGGGCATAAATCTACTGTAGGAAGTAGATATGTTGGGTCAGGAAATTAAGCTGTAGGCTAACTGTAATACTTTTCATTGCCCTGTAATGAAATGACAGTCCACATTTAACAAGTACATATCAATACAGAGAAAAATGGGTAGTCTGTATAATACCCTGTAGCACTATAGTCTCAAAAGCACAGAAAACTAGGCAGTTAATTCACTATTTGCACCTTTCATTTCAAAATATGATCACCCCCTCTGTATATACCCACTTCCATCTCAATGTGCCCCACAAACATAAAAATGCAAATGCATATGGATATATATATAGATATAGATAGACAGATAGATAGAAAGATAGATAGATAAATAGATACAGATATATACATATATATATGTGTGTGTGTGTGTGTGTGTGTGTGTGTGTGTGTGTGTGTGTGTGTGTGTGTGTGTGTGCACAGGCATATGTATATAGCATGAACACCATCTTGGGTCAACCCTTGAAAAGAGGCTATCTATATATATATATATATATATATATATATATATATATATATATTGGGGTTTTTTTTGTGTGCATGTGTGTGTGTGTGTGTGTGTGTGTGTGTGTGTGTGTGTGTGTGTGTGTGTGTGTGTGTGTGTGTGTGTGTGTGTGTGTGTGTGTGTGTGCTTGTGTGTATATGCACATGTACAGGGAGTGTATATATATATATATATATATATATATATATATATATATATATATATATATACATAAGATGTACACTCCATCCAGACATGATTATGGCCTGATAATATCCCACATAGGGGTGAATGACATTAGGCACTCTAGCCAGAAGGTCATGTAGAAATATATGAGTGAGCTTGTTATGCATGTGTTCAAGACAGGAAAAACACTGGTCTTGAGTGCTATTTTGCCATCACACAGAATGATGCCTACATTCAATAACAAGATAATTGCTTTAGTAATTGTCTGTGTAGCTGGTGTCATTCTAAGGAAATCCATCTGGTGTTAGCTTGGGGTGAGATGACTGCCAAGCCTTATTGCTTTGCCAAGGATGGTCTTCACCCCTCCTATCAAGGCTTTCACATTCTGGCTAAAGCTTTTGCTCCCCCATACTACCTTTTTAAGGCAGAGTCCATCTGCTGAACATTCCAAACTAGTAAACACTAATCTGGAACACATTCAAGTTTTTCTATCTATGTCAGAAGATTAAAAAAAAGAAAATGGCCAAACTTGAGGCACTCCTGCAACTTGAACACATTAATATATGTGTAGTTACACAGTTATTGTTTCAAAACAATGAAAGCACTCCCTCTATTCCTGGGTTTAGTGCTTATCATATCTTCAGATCTTCTGGCAGTTGACGGGAAAGTATTAATCTTTTTTAACTAGTTTTTATCAAGAATATCATCACCTCGTGAGAGATTGTGGACACCAGATTTGAACTTCTAAATGTCAAAATTGCCTCAAAAAATTAACTACCACTAGCTATACAACTACTGCAATATCCCCTTCAGAGCATGATAGCTATCTTTATATGTTAGTTGAATTCCCCCCACAGTCATTCAAACACCTTCTTACTGGGGGATTTCAAATCCATTAATTAACAAACTGTCTTACACTGCCAGTGGTCAGGATGCCTAACCCTTCCTGGACATTATCAGTGCTTACTCTCTTGTGCAATTAGATAAACTGATCTTATCTTCACAAATATGACTACTTTTTCCACACCTCCATGTATGTATGTATCTATCTCTGTACCTATATATCTGTGAAGATAGGTGAAGGCTGTCAGCCTAGACAAATAGAATTTTGTAGATAATTCTGTCATTTGTAAATATTAAAATAAGCCACAGGCTTGTTCTCTAAAACTTGTGTTAAATGTGGAACTGCAAAAATGTAACAACAGTGCACTCTGCTGTAACAAAGCTAAGTCAATTCTTTGATGTCAAAACTCGGAGCTGAGATGTCTAGATAAAGGCATTCTGCCTATTGTTTTGAAGCCAGAGTTAATGGCTAGAATTTGTATGTATAACTTCTTTTATTGCTCTGGTTCCTGACCAGCTGCAAGATCAAAAGGGCTATTAACCTCAGAGAGTCTGTTAGCCTGGGAACCAGAAAGAAATGATGGAATCTGAAATGAATCAGTGGTACTGTGTTATCAATTTAAGAACAGAAAGAATGAGAACATTTGAGCATTTGTCTTGAGAAAATCCAACTCACCACTCTGCCTGTGTTTATATGTAAGTAGGATTTTAGATCTGTGTTTTCTCTTAGATATAGTTAGGAAATAGGAAGATTAGACTAGTTTGTTTTTCTGTGTTGTCAGAACTTTTCTACTGGATTATTTTAAGTATTTATCTGTGATCTCTGAACTCTTAACTGGCACTGTGTAGTAAGAAGTATTTTCTGGTGTTTTTATTATTTGTTATTAAAATTTTCAAACCTTTCAACTGTGGCTGTTTTGGGTAGAGATAATTTAAACTCTAAGAGTACATTGCATGTATATAGTGATACTGTACCACGCCACTCCAAATAAGTCTTGACTGTTTGGTTGCACTTACCATTTGGATAATAATATTCCACAGTATAATTAAACACCCTTTCATAAGGGCCTTTGAGTAGCTGATAAATATTAGCTGGGTGGTGGCAGTGATTTCTACCATATAGTCTGGGTAAAAGGGGCACAGCTGGAGAACCTGTGCCAGCCTTCCTGCTGTAAGGAAGCTAAGTCAAGCATTTTATGACTGTCTTTGATCTTTAAATTTGGCTCCAATATGTCTGGATGAAGGAATTCTACTTATTGTTTTGAGGCCAGAGTTAATGGCTAGAATTTGCATGTATAAATGTCATTTTATTGCTCTGGTATCTGAGCAGGTGTAAAGAATGTAAATGTAGTTTCTGTTAGCCAGGGAACACCAGAAAAGTGTGAAGAATGATGCCATGTGAAGCAGCTCTGTGTTATCAATTTAAAGAGAGAGAATCAGAGAGTTCTGAGCATTCTGTCTTGAGAACATCCAACTCACTACTCTGCCTGTATCTAGAAATAAGTAGGATTTTAGAACTGTGTTTTCTCTTAGATATAGCTAGGAAATAGGAAAATTAGACTAGTTTGTTTTTCTGTGATGTCAAAACTTTTGCTACTGTATTATTTTAAGTATTTCTCTGTGATCTCTGAACTCTTGACTAGCACTGTGTAGTAAGATGTATTGTCTTGTGTTTTTATTATTTATTATTAAATATTTTTAAACCTTTCAACTGTGGCTGTTTTGTGTAGAGATAATTTAAGCTCCAAGAGTACACTGCATGTATTTAGTGATGCTGTGTCAAGTCACTCCAAATAAGTCTTGACTGTTAGGTCACATTTACCATTAGGATAATAATATTGCACAGTAATAAGTGGACACCCTTTTAAGGGCCTTTGAGTAACTGATAAATATTAGTGGGTGGTGGCAGCTGGTACTACCTTTTATAGTGGGCAGAAAAGGGGCACAGCTGGAGAACCTGTGCCAATCTTCCCCAGGAGTGTCTGTGTGGTTTTATAAACTGTTATCTCAAAGTGTGTGTACGTCAGCTCCTTGAGCAGTAACACGAAGCACTGGTTGGACAGAGAGGATGCTGGAGGTTTTAGCTTGCCCACTAGGCTGAGATCTGGACCCTATAGCTGTGACAGTTGGGAGCCTTATTGGGTACCTGGAGAGAAAGGGAGAAACCATACCCAGACTGACTGCGATCTCTGTTTGTTCTTAAGGAAAATCGTACTTTACTGTGTGTGTATTTATTATCCTTTCCCTGTATGGATGCCCCTCACTAGTTAGTGGTGAGGATTGAGGCTCCGTGATTTCTGAGCCTGTGCACAGGTGTCACAATAATCCCTCTATCCTTTGTTCACCAGGCTAGTCCCACTAGGTTGGTGGTCTCTTTTCAGGGAAGACTCAAACTGATATTTATACTGACTAGAGAAAATGTTTTGCCAAGTCACAAGAGGAATTCCTTTTCCTTTTGCAATTTTTATTTAAAAATATGCGCTGTGGGATCTTTTATTTTTACCTCAGCAACCATCTCAGACAGATATGGCTTTGATGTAACATCTCTTCTGAAGGACTGTAGACTCAGACATGTAACACTGCTTAACACTGTGTCAGTAATACAAATAAAATAATGCAATTACCTGAGCTGGGAATAAAAAACACAGCCTTCTGATCTTCCAACACAAAAGGAAAGTGGACTACCTTTTGAGCCACTGATACTACCTTACATTATTTTTCTTGTTAAATAAGACCATAACTCAATATTTTTTCATTTAAAACTAGCAGTACTTCCCCTGCAAACATCTCTGTGTTCTGAACCTTCTCAAAAGCAAACTTTGTTGAGTTATTTGATGACCTAAATATATTTTTCTGTAATCCTCGTCAGATGGATCTGATTGCATAAAAACACTGACTATTCCATTGACTTTACTCCTACTTTAATAGTTGTATTTATAAGTCAGTGTCTATCCTCACCAAATATAATGAGACATTTAAACTATAACTATTATAAAACATAGACTACAAGCTACTAAAATATAACAGTTTACACTTTTATCACAAATGCTAAGAAATGACTAGAGGTAGAGTTATTTAGACATCTCTCATAGTTAAAATATCAATCCCATTAAAGATCAAAAAAGAAGAGTTAAAGAAGAAATGTAAGAATAGGAATAATAGAAGAGGAAATTGTTCATATGTAGATGTTAATAGAAGTAGACTGACTAATATAAAATGATCAACTATCTTGAAATTTTCAGTTATGTCTGCCATTGTTTAGTATCCTTGCTTTCATCAGCACTAAAACAATAATTGTGTATTATCTTGAGAGCTTTCAAATATTTATCTGAAGTTGTACAAATTCTGTCCAGTTTATAGAGTATAGATTAAGCCACTTTTGCATTGTGTATGGCTTGATCAAGGAAAAGCATATAACTAAAATAGGTCTATTGTAGTTGGTCATTTTAATTTTTCAAAACTCATATGGCTGAGACCATATGATCGACAATTTAAATATTGAAAACTAACAATGAAGAAGAAACAGAGTTGCATGAAGATTATGGTACATTTGGAAATGGAGAATATTCCCTTTTCTCCATTGCAGACCAATCTCAGAATTAGTATATAATTAGCAGGGGGTGCAGGGGCTTGCCTCTGTGCTAAAATGCTGTTTCTTCTTCCTATTTGTTGTTTGGTATTTTAAATTGCCAGTCATATGGTCTCAACCACATGAATTTCAACAATTTAAAATTTCAGCCAACTAAAATAAACCTAACTTAAACATAAAGATTATCCCCATAATAATTAGAAGCAGTGGTGTGAAGAATCACTAATTGCCATGAAATTTATTTTATGTATGGTATATACTTATAAATTTTAATTTTAAAATTAGCTAAACTTTATTGGAAAATTTACACTACCAGAAGATATGAAAAAATATCAGCCTCTGTAGTATTACGACTAGTATATTTAGTTCATAGTAATGGAAAATATTATGTTTTTTAAAAGGAAAAAGATAAGTATTATTTAATATAATGAAATGAGTAAAATGTAGTCTTTAAAAGGACTATGTTTTAAACTAATAACAATTGACTCGCATATATATTTCTTATTAACAATATTTGAAACATAAGAGAACCACATTTTAAAAGAGATATTTATGAGCATATTTATAACCCAAGACTAATTTATATACATTAGATAGTGCTTTGTTTTCATGCAAAGTTTGTAAAAATGTTATTAATTTATTTATTTATGAGCTTCCAATTTGTTTGATACAAATAGTCATATTTCATTTAATTATAGCCATAATCTTATTTACTATTGGCAGATAGCCTTTAGACATATCCATAATAACTATTACTTGTTCTGGAGAGTCACTATTATAGGAGACAAAAATCCCATACATTTTTTAATTAATTGAGGAAAATTAATAAAGTCAAACATTTATTAGGAACTGAGATGTTGAGATTCTGCTCATTTGATTGTAATAGTAAATAAAAATCATTAAAACTTAGCCATCTCCAAGATGGTGGTCGGCTAGTTGGCACCCTATCCACGAGCTCCTACTGTTAATTTTTACTTTAAGTAGCCTTAATTGTTTCTAAACAGTAGTAACTACTATTTGCTGACATAAGAGACTAATACAACATATCTGAAAATAAGTTGGAGGTTTTTTTCTGGTAAAAACTGAAATTTTTCCACTTTATCCAGTTTCTGGGATAAAGAATATGAGTTTCCAGGAGGCCTGTGTGAAAATTTTGTGCCTGACAGGATTCGCGCTTCTAGGAGTTGGCGCTCCTCGCATTCTATACTGTACATCGGAATTCAGTTATGACAGAAAACGCGGAGATTATGGATGCCCAGAGTACCAAGGCAAAAATTTCCTCAATTCTCTCCCCTGAGAAAGATAACACTTGTAAAAGGTTGAGAACCTCAAAAACACCTCTGGATAATAGTTCTATAAGTAATAAAACAAATGCTAAAACAAAAACTGAACCGAATCTTCACATCGACGATCTCAAAGTAGCGCTTCAACCAATTCAGGATGCAATTCAGGTTATATCTGACCAAATGTCTGGACTTACTAAATCTATTAATCAGTTAGTGCAAAGAGTTGACACACTAGAGCAAAAAACACAAAAAAATGACTTTAAAATAAATCAAGTATCTGATGTCACAAAAAATAACTCATTGAGGAATTACAATCTAAATTAACAGATCTCATAATAACATTATTGTCAGGGGTTTACCTGAAACATATGATAATCAAAACCTTATTTTAATTTGTGGTCAGATTTTCAGTGCACTTTTGAGTCCGAGTAATTCAGCTGATAAAGTAATAATTGAGAGGGCATAGAGCTGTTAGGCAAGATTCACAAATCCCTCGCATCATCTATACAAAATTGCTGAACTTTCAGGATGTTCAAAACATTCTACAGGCAGCAAAAAAGCAAAAATACTGTTATGGAACAGTCATAAAATTACTTTTACTCAAGACTTGCCACACCAAATAAAATTGAATAGGCAGAAGTTAGCTCCCTTCTGTGCTGATTTAATAAAAAGAAATGTAAGATTTCAGATGAGGTACCCGAGTGTCCTCTTATTTACATACAAAGAGATTAAATATTCAGTAAGTACTCCATCCGAAGCTAAAGATGCCTTTATTAAAGCCTTTAATTCTTATCCGGTGTTATAGAAGAGTATTCTTAGACAGTTGTTTATCAATTCGCCTTACAATGGAGCAGTGAAGAAATATTGTTTATTACAAGTGCTGGTATGTGTAAGCGCTTTCTTCATTTAGTCATTTGTACAGCATTTGTGGTTGTTCAAAGACTATTTCTGATGTTTGACGAGGCTTTTCGTTGACAAATATACAGACAAAGTAAGCTTTGCAGTTGGATTTATACTAGTTCTGGCGTGGCTTGATTTCTTTGATAAATGCCTAGTTTGAACTATAAAGTGAGAGGAATACGGATGACTGTATGTTTCTTCAGATGTCATTGGGCGGCGTGATGTTCTGGAATTTGCGGCTGTAACTGGAGCCATAATTAGTGCTGGGTGTTATACTCCTGGTACATTCTCTCCTTGTGGATCTGCGTGAGAATTCTGGTTCTCGTTATAACTGTAAGAGGCGGAACTTTTGCTTATGGTACAGTCGCTGGGGTGCTGACCCATTTCATTTCCTGAGGTTTCCTGCAATGACAGTTAATTGTTTGTCTTTCCTTGTGAAAATAGTTAAGAAGTTAGAATATACCAAGTGTATGTTATGACTGTGTCTGCCTTAATGCATGCTATGGTGGGTTGATCTCCACGATCCATTAATGATGCAAATGGCTATTCCCATCATCTTTGTGGGAACTTCACAACTGTAGTTTAGTAGCAGTCCTTACATGATGGTTTTTATCTTGAATTTTACTATTGTTATTTAATATGTGCTAAGATATAATCTCTCATGTGTTTAATCATATTATATATATACTATACAAATGATTACACTATACTAATAATATTTTTTAGATTCAATTTTTAAAAAAACATATATAAATAGACTTTAATTAGTTAATTTTATTTCTCTCTTTTTATGGCTAATTTCAATGTTCTGGATGTGAACTCGTGGGTGTGTTGTTTATGGGTTCTAACATAGCCGGGTCTTGGAAACAGTGTGTGTTGTATATATGTATATATTGTTGTAGTATTAGTTTTTTGTTTAACATTTATTTCATTTTTAATTGTTATAACAAGAATTATTATGCTAACCTATCAAAAAGATTACAGTTGAATTATATATTATTTCCTTCCATTAGTATTGTGGGGTGGGTAGGCACCGGGGATTTGTGGAAGGATTTTTTCTGCTGTCATATTTTTTTTCTTCTTTGCCTTTTTCTTTTTCTTATCACTGTCATTTTACAATTATAGATAAAGGGCAGAATGGAAAATATAGGAGAAGACTGAAAATAAAATCAGGTGTGTATTTGCAAATAAAAATAAGCGCTTTTGGCTTTTACAAGTTCACCATCCTTATTTATGTTTACAACAAATATAAGCTAGTTCTATCTACACTTACTGTATTATGACTTTATATATAGATTTCTGAAAAACAAGTCTAAAAGGGCACTTATCTGTCACTTGTTTTTTAAATCACATGCTAATATATGTTTCCTTCAAGAAACGCATATGTATGATAAGGATTGGGCAAGAGAAAGAGAAAAGAAATGGGTGAAATTCATTATTTCTTCAGGTAATAGTTCTAATGCTAGAGGAGTAGCGATAATTATAAAAAAATCTTTTCAAGGTACCATACTTAATATAAGGTCTGATGTAAATGGTAGATGGTGTTTTTTTTTCTTCTCAATTTCCTAATATTAACAAACCTATCCTATTTTTTAATTTATATGGTCCGTGCTCTCAACAATATATTTTTATTACAGAAATTCATAATATTTTAGCAACCTTTAAAGATCATTATATTATAGCTGGGGTTGATTGGAATGCTGTTATTGATCCTATTGTAGATCGTTCTAATAAATCTCCTTATTATTGGTATAATACCCAATCCTCCTCTGCCTTGGAAGATTTAATGTATGATCTTAGTCTTACTGACCCCGTTTCCTTGAAAGACCAAATAACGAAAGTTGAGTTATATACTTACTATTCAAAATGTTTCAAATCTTGGTCAAAATTGGACTTCTTTTTAATCTCGGAATTTCTCACACACTTTGATATTGTTCTTTCCTTGGAACCGAGATCTTTATCTGATCACTCTAAGATTTCAATAAATATTAACCCTATTCAAAAAAAAACTTCCCCTTCTAACTATAATAATTGGACACTTAATAATAACTTACTTCGTAATAAAGACATTACTCAAGAAATCACTGAAACACTATCTAATCTTACCTTTAATCTTGAAATTTCTGATATACCTTTAGATATACAATGGGCGGCCTGTAAAGCTTATATTAGAGGTATTTTAATTAATAAAGCCTCTTTTCTTAAAAAAAATATAAAGCCAAAGAAATTGAACTTACAAATAAACTTCTTGAATTAGAAAAACAACAAAAAATTAATGTAGATCCCAATAGAGACAATTTAATAAACGAATTACAAACCCAATTACTTCAATTACACAAACAGAATCTAACCATTTTTGAACAAAGGATGATTGCAACGTACTCAGAATGGGCACAAACTCCATCTAAATTCCTTGCAAAGTTAATTCGAAACAACCAAGAACCTCCTAAAATATCTCGCTTACACCTTAATAACAAGATTTATAACTCTGATCAAGAAATAATACAACTTTTTTCTAACCTTTTATAAAAATATGATTGATTTTCTCAATTCCATTAAATTCCCCTCCATAAGTAAAAATCAATGCGACTTGCTCTCAGCTCCCATAAGCCTACAAGAAATTCAAGAAGCTATCTCGAATCTCAAGGTAGGGAAATCACCTGGTCCTGATGGACTCACAGCTGAATTCTTTAAAACTTATAACTTATTGATTTCTTCTATCTTGTTAAAAGTATATAACTATGTAATAAAGCATGGTATTTCAGACCTTCATTGGAATACTTTGAAAACGATTTTAATTTTAAAAAATCAAAAGGACAAATCAGATCCACACAATTATCGACTCATTTCTTTGATTAATATTGATATAAAGATTTTAGCTTCACTTTTAGCTAATAGACTTAGAAAAATTCTTTCTTCTATAATATCCATGGAACAATCAGGCTTTATGTCAGGTAGACATACTTGGGATAATACCTTAACTTTAGATTCATTAATGCATATTCTGAAAAAGATAAAAGACAGGGTTAATCATTCCTTGTCATATTTTAATATTCCATAGACATGATTAAAGTTTTACTTGTCTATGGATAAACAAAATTCTTTCAAAACCAATACGATAACTAATGGCACTAGACAGGTATCTCCTTTCCTTTTAATATATTCATTGAACCCTATTTCTTTGTATAAAATCAAATACATTTCATGCGATTCCGAGAGCAATGAATACTACTGATCTTCATAAGATTGAATCTTCCATTACAGATTATCAGGTTAATTTTCAGAAATCTCACATCTTTCCTATAAATCTTCAGGGCTACAATCCAAATTATTTTCCTATATCTCCTTTTAAAATTACTTTAGATATTAAATATTTAGGGATTTTTTTTTATCATAATTATTCATCTACATTTCAAAATAATCTTCTCAGATCCTGGTCCAAAATAACTCTTGATATTCTTAGGTGGGAGAAATTGAAACTATCTCTCTTATCTAAAGCTGCTATAATTAAAATGAATATTCTGCCTAGAATCCTTTTTCAATTCAACTCTGTAGATCAGTTAGTACCAAAGTCTTTTTTGACTAAAATATGTAGGGATTTAGCTAAATTCATCTGGTATCCCAAATCTGTGAGAATTGCATATAATAAATTAACTATTCCCAAATCTGGAGGGGGGTTGGGACTTCCAAATTTTCATTTATACTACTTAATAATTTCGGCAAGTAGGTTATTATATATTTCCAAATTTAAACTAGTAGAATATAATTCTTATCCTATCTGGTCTAAAATATGGTTTCAACATGTTATGAGTCTGAATTTAAATCCAGAGGCCCTCACAAGATTCCTTAAAAAATCTCAAGCTCTTAAATAATTTAAAACATAAGGTTATTATTTTTCAAAATTTATTGAAACTCATCAATCTTGATAAAACCTTCCCTTTGCTTCAACCCTTACACCTAAATCCTAATATTACAATTAATAATCTTCCTGTTAATCTTTCTAACTTCCCGTTAATCAAAACTTAGTGGTTTGGGATATACTCAAACACAATAATGAATCATTATCTAATTTGTGCGAAATATTGAAAATAAATAAAAAATATTTATTGATAATCAGGCAATTGCGGGATATTATTAGGTATAAATTTATACATCTTTTTGATAATGGACAAAATATATCCTTATTAGAATCCGTTTTGCACAATCTTATTCTACCCAAGAAAATGATTTCTAATTCATATAAACTCATATCATCTATGATTAATAGTAGCCCATGTCTTTTTTCAAATTATTGTAATAATTATCACCCTCTTCTTTCACATAATCAAAAACTCTTGTCCATAAAGAACACTATTAATTTTTCCCCCTTTAAGAATCTTTTTTACACACAATTAATGATTAATAATAATACTTATTTTACTCCGGCTAAATTAGTGAAAATTGACTCCAATAAGTCTCCTTCTTGTCCCTGTTGCTCAGCACCCTATGCTGATTTATTTCATATTTTTTGGTCTTGTTATCACACTCACAAACTTTGGACTTCTTTAAAGGTCCGTCTCCAAAAAACTAGCCATTCTTCACATACCTATGTGTACTCTTTCTATACTTGATACCCATGTTTTGGCTTTTTTATGTTCACTCATGAAACTATACATCTCAAAAAATTGGATGGCTTAGTTGGAACAACTTTAAATCAATGGTACTTACTTACATGGCTGCACACAAATTCATTAGTAAGAGTCCAAACTTTATCTAAAAATTTTCTTCAAAGTTGATACCCTTTTCCTTATTTCTACTTGAGTTAATCCAGTGTTTTATAATCTCTTTCTAATATTTAGTACTATCTAATTATTGCTATATTATGTTTTCTTTCATCGACAGCTTGTTGGGTTGGTAGTTAAAATTTTGTGAATTATACAAGTATACTGTGTATTTTAGTTATCTTGTTATAACCTGTTTGGTTTTTCTTTTTGTTGTATTAAAAGAAAATTGCCATTAAAAAATTTTTTGAAAAAAAAAAAAAAAACTTAGCCATTTCATAAGTTTAAAAGCTGTTTAAAATGTATCAATTTTCAAATTCTTAATATTAGACTTATTTAAGAAGGGCAAGGGGAGAGGCTACATAAATATGACTTCATAACCTTAGAGCAGATATTTAGCCAACATGGTTGACATGAGTTATCTCTGATCTTCAAGTTAACATTGGGCAGAATCTACTTGTAATAATAATAAGAAGAAGACAGTGAAAAAGTCAATTAAAGCTACATCACTTTTTTTTTTTTTGTGTGGTAAGTTTACCATACCTAATTCGTTTGGAGACCAGAGAAATTTAATTAAGACTGATTCTAAAGATTTGAAACTTTTTGAAGTACAGAGTAATTGCCCTAATGTGAAGAAAGTTGTTTTGGGGGGATATTAATTTTAATATTTGCAACTTTTAAACAACAAGAAAAACTCATTTACTCATTTTGACCAACTGTGACCAGAAAGGAAATTGTTACTATCTTTACTGACAAATTGTGTTCAGCAACAGTTATCACTGTTCCACAAATTCCACAGACACTGTCCTGTCAGCCCTCCCAAAAGCTATGAATACCTCACCATAGTCCTGGCAACTTACCATTTGAAATATAAAAGCCACAAATGTGACACAAACAGACTGAGAAATGACTGGCTCAAATGAACCAAACCCCACTTCTATCCTGAGTCTAAGTAGGAGGCAGTAGGATGTTAAAAGACTTCTTTAATATAATCCAGAAAAAAATATAAATAAATGACGATAAACGCTTCCATTTTAACTCTTAAAAACTTCCTCAGATTAAGTCATTTCAAGCCAAAAATGTATTTAACCAATCATAAGTCATATGACAAGAAACACCATCCATGACGACCTGTAAAATCCATTCATGTCACAAATAATGAATATCCAACATATATTGAAAGGTTTTACTCGCAAATGGTTTAAACGGGTTCACTCATCTAGTTACTGATTTTAGCTTTAATACACGATAACGAAAGCATGTCATTGAGACCAAGGCTATGATTTGCGCCCAAATAAAGCTGCCAGTATAGCTCATGCTTCTCAAGTGTTAGTGGCCATAGTCCTCCACATGGGTCACACTCCAGTTTCTCCAGTACTAAAAATTTGAATGAATGTGTAGGGAAATGTAATGTATGATTAAATAAAGCATTAGTGTCTTGTCTTTTCTTTTCTTGATTTCATATAGGTGTTCCTATACCCTCTCCTTGATTTTCCTCTCAGTTTTTCCGATATAGTAACATTGACACAAATTATACATTGCTGCATAAACAACACCATTAGCGTTGCAACAAAAAATTGTCATTTATATGTACTTGAATGTTGTTAATAGTCACTTCATTTGAAACAAGCATCGATTTACAAAAGTTACATGCCCCACATGTTCTCATTCCTAACCATTTTAAAACTTTATTTGTTTTTTCGAGAACATTTTTAAGATTGACGTTCCTTCTATAAACAAACTTTGGGGAATGTCCAAGGCAGTTTACAAGTCTTATGTCATCCTTTATGATGTTCCACTTCTTTTCCAATATCCACTTTAATTTACCAGAGTCCATGTTATATGATGTAATGAATGCAAAATGGAAACCGCTGCCTTCCTTTGGACAAGTTTAATCTTTTAAACTACAAATCCAATTTGTTTCTTCATCAGTGGGATTATTACTCTGAAAAGATCTAACTTACCATGTTGCCTGATTTATCAGTACAAAATATGGCCTATCTGGTTATATTGAAGAAACCTAGAAAACAGCCATTGTAATGCCATCACACAAGGGCGTCCCAACAACAGACCCTGGAAGCCACAACCTCATTATCCTCATTAGTTTCATATGTAAAACAATGAAATCTTGTTAATTTGGACACTGAAAATCAGCTAACACTAGACCCTCAGCAATTGGATTTGTCAAAGGAAGATCCTGTCTTTAACCAAAGTAATTTCTTTGCAAAAGTCAGCAAAGCAAAGAATAGTGATTATGCACTGTGTACAGCATACCTGAATCTGGCCAGGGCCTTTGACATTATTCCTAATGCAAGCCTTGTTAAGAAACTTGTAATTCTGAACATAAATTATTTTGCTGTATTGTGGGTAGTTAAGTAATTGTCTGACTGAACCCACACAGTTAGAGTCACAGGTGCCATTTCTGAAAACAAAATAGCAACTAGTGGTGTATCACAGGTCTCACT
This sequence comes from Protopterus annectens, assembly GCF_019279795.1. NCBI lineage: Eukaryota > Metazoa > Chordata > Ceratodontiformes > Protopteridae > Protopterus > Protopterus annectens. The sequence continues at coordinate 217,693,976 of NC_056727.1, forward strand.
TCTGGGCCATCTCTTATTTGACATCTATTTTTTAGACCTTCAGGCTAACACACCTGGTCTATGGTTATGTACTTTGCAGACAAGTATAAATTGGGAGCTGTTATTTGATCTTCTACTTACTCATGGATTAGACCATATTAATAATTGGTGCAAGGACAACATTCTCAAAATAGATGTGAAAAAAGAAGAATGGTTAATTTTAGTTAACAAAGCATTTTCCCATACCGTATTGGTGATGCACTCCTTGAGGCACAATCATAAGAGACAGGGGTATTCTTGTTGATAATTCTTGATTTTTGAACATCATGTCTCTGCAGAAGTTAGGAAAGACTGCTATCTGGATCATCTAATTTTCAATGGCTTCTTGACTAGATCTGAGGAAGTCTTAATTCCCCTTTACTCATATTTCATCAAAATCATTATTGTATACAGTGCACATTTTTGTCTAAACACATCGCTCAACCTCAGTGCACAAGCCATATAAGGAGTTTAAAAAACATAAAGAAATTGAATCAAACATTTTCACACTGTCTAAATGCAGTGGTGCAGTGATGCAGCATAGTGCTTTCACCTCACAGAAAGAGGTTCATCAGTTTGATTCTCAGCTGGGGTGCCTTCTCTGTGTAGTCTGCATGTCCTCCTTGTGTTTGTGTGGGTTTCTTCTGGGTGTTCCAGTTTCCTCCCACATTCCAAATACATACATTTGGAGCCTTTCTCCCCAGGCCTCCACTGTCCCAGTCAGACTTTCCTGGTAAACAAATGTTAAATAAATAAAATAAACATATCTGTATAGAAGTATAAAAAGTATAAATAAATTGAATTAAAGAGTATTAAATTTCTCAGGCATATAATTTTCAAAATAATTAAACTGACAATGATAGTAGTAGTCGATGTAGTTTATGTACAGACTAAAATTTTGAACAAAATGTGTTAGTAGGATAGTTCACTTGCAATGGATTATGCATCAAGGAATATAAATTAAGAATTACATTGCAAAACCTCCAGAGCTGAAGGGTATATAACCTTGAATTTAGCTGAACCTGAGCAATGGCATAACTTCAGATTTTGAGTTATCAAGCAATGATTACGGAATATGCCCAGCCCCTGCCTTTCAAGTTGTAATTAATACTAAAAAACAATAAAAACTATTTACTAATTTACATTCACAGTTAAACAGATGTATTCACAAACATAGTTAAATTAGTCCTTTGACTACAAGATTATAGAAAAGGCAAAAGCACCCTAAGCATAGCACTTTCTAGACCAAGAATGCATTTCATCCCTACAAAATGACACCTGCATTGTTACATATAAATAAAGTATGACTTAGCCAGTTTGCTTTCTGTAGCTTAATTATGATCTACAGCTTCATTACTATGTAACACGTTGAATTTGAATGAAGTCTTGTGATAATAGTTTTAAGATTTTCTTTCTTTGGTTCTTACATCATATTTCTCATCACATTTTAATATCACCTCTAGGAAAAGTATACGTACCAAGGTGTTTGCTGACTTTAGTTCATTGTTTCCCATAGGTGTTATAAACCTAGTGAGTTTTGTGGGGGGTGCATTTCTTTTACTGTGTATTGTTACAGTTTTAATGCTTCTTCTTTTGGCTTTTTCCCAGTTAGGGGTCACCACAGCGGATCACCTGTCTGCTCATGACTGGCAGTGAAGTTTTACAGTGTCGAGTTGCCAGCCCATCACCCAACCTTCCACTGAAGCCTCACACACTCACACCTAGGACCAATTTAGAGTATCCAATCCACCTATAGTATGTCTTTGGGATGTGAGAGGAAACCGGAGCACCCGAAGGAAACCCACACAACCACAGGGAGGACATGCAGACTCTGCACAGAAGGTACCCCAGCCGAGGATCAAACCAGAGAACCTATTACTGTGAGGTGGCAATGCTAACCGCTGCACCACCGCGGCTGCCCGTTACAGTTTTAATGCTAATTAGTTTAAATTCAGATGAGGCATTTAACACTGGGTAAAGACTTCTCATCTTCTTTTTGTGGATGATGTAAAACTGTGCAGTTCATTAGAAGGGGGAACTGAAAGCACAATTGTAAGTAGTCAAAACTTCCTCAGATGATATAAGAATGTCATTTGGTCTTGATAAATGTGCAAAAGCAGCCTTTAAAGCAGAAAAGCTGCAGCACCAAGAAAATATCAGTCTGGGACAAGAATTTGATATAAAGGAACTTGAGAAGGAGGTAGTGTATAAATATTTGGGAACTGATGAAGGATCAACTATAAAACATGAACAAATATGAATAAAACTTAGCAAGAAATGTTTTAGAAAACTAAAGTTAATATTGAAAACAACCCTGACAATTAGGAAAAAAGCCCAAGCTGTAAACTAATTTGCTCTTCCTGTTATAACTTACAGTTTTGGGGGTGATTGACTGACCGCAAGAGGTATTGGATGAGTTGGGCAGGACAACAAGAAAAATGCTTCATGCTTATCAAATGATTTATAAAAATCAGTGTATACCAAGATTATATATTCCCTGTTCTGAAGGTGGTATGGGCCTCCTCAAAATTGGTTACATGCATAGATCTGCAATTGTAGGACTGTGTAAATATCTGCTGACCTCACAAGATCCAAAAATAGTGAAAATTTTAAAATATGAGGAGAAAAAGTCTAGGATGACTACGCTACTTAGCTTAACAGAAACATATCGATGTCAAGCAGGAATGGAAATCAAACCAGAAGTAGACAAAAATCAGGCAGCAACTGAATGTGCCATGAAGTAAAAGAAAGTATATAAGATGAAGGATCAGATTAGAAGGCAAGACATGTGGAAAAGGCATAAATAAAGTTGCAAGTTTGCTCTGACATATGAATGGTTAAGAAGAGATGAATTTAAGCCAAAAGACAAAAGTTTAATATTAGTGGCCCAGGATAATGGACTACATACATGTTGGTTTACAATGTCAATTGAACAAGTCAGAGAAACAGACAAATACAGGTTTTCTAAAATAGAATTGGAAACAGTCACACATCTTGTTGCTGTGATACACTAATGGCAGAGGGCCTGTATATTGAAAGGCATAATAATGCGGCAAGACTGTTGCATTGGGTATTATATAAACATTGCAATAGTGAAGTAGCTGAGAAGCATTGGAAACATGAGTCACAAAGCATTATAGAAAATTACATTTATATTGTATGAAATCACCCCATTACCAACAGCTGAAAAAATAGATGCAAGAAATCCAAATATAGTAGTCCATGAAAAGAAGACAAAAGTAGCACTGATCTTTGAAATTGTTACACCAAGTGATTACAGTCCCTTGCTTACAGAGAGACACAAAGTCACAATGTCACAAAATACCAGGATTTGCAGGCAGAAATGAGGACAATGTGGCTGAAGGATACCCAGACAGTTCCAATAGTAGTAGGAGCAACGGGTCTCATAAAAAAACAATTTACTGTCCTATTTAGGTATGCTACCAATACATGTAACTCCATAAGAACTACAGAAAGAGTCAATTTTGGGCATGTTGTGGGTGCTTCAAAGAATATTTTTGACTAACATCAAAGAATGAAACAATTTTAAATTTACAAACTTTAATTATACTTTGACTTAGGAATGGGGTTTATTCCCAACGTAGTATTAGAACCCCAAAAGACTTGGAGAAATTAGATAGATAGATAGATAGATAGATAGATAGATAGATAGATAGATAGATAGACAGACAGATAGATAGATAGAGGTGTGTGTGTGTGTGTGTGTGTGTGTGTGTGTGTGTGTGTGTGTGTGTGTGTGTGTGTGTGTGTGTGTGTGTGTGTGTGTGTGCGTGTGTGTGCATGCGTGTGTGTGTGCGTGTGTGCGTGTGTGCGTGTGTGTGTGTGTAGTACATCATTTGAGTATTTCAATGATGGATTGGGCTGGTGTGGAACCAGTGTAAATCTAGGTATAGGGCTTTCATGAGCAGGGTATGGGGCAATGGGAGCAAAATATGGGTATATGCTATCCAAGGCACTAAATTGCGGTGTTGCTACTGCTTTTGTTATTTCACTGAATGTTTCCAATTTTGCCTCACACATTTGGTCTGTTCCTTGTAAAATTTGTTGTTTTATGGTAAATGGATTGTACTCAAAAAGTAATTGCAGACTTTTGAGTTCCAGATCTTTTTACCTTCAGAAAATGCATGCTAATATAAATGTTGTTATTCTAACCATGTTTTAAGCCCATAAGAGCAATATTTAAAAGTTGACCATATTTTTCAGTCTTTGCCCCTCTTTCATGCAATAAGAGCTTTAGTGGTATGGTGGGCTGTGATAGCAGTGGGCTCTGATACAACAGAATGCACATGTTTTTTATTTTCATTTATTTTTACTGCAGTTGACTTATGAGAACTGGCTGCAGGAACTTGAAATATATCACTGTATCCCTTTTACTGATTTTGACAGTTACATATGATCTTCAGAAGTAGCCATCTGTTTGGGGGGGCAATCGGTGTAATGACAGTTAGGGTAATTACAGTAAAATAATAATGTATAAAAGCAGTGGTGATTGGGGGAAGAGCACAGTGTCAGAAAGCTCCAGGTCGAATTACATTACTGTGATTCTGTGATTTGTTGTTCTTTCTCTTTTTCTTGCATGAAACCAGATAGATCTGTGGACAGTGGTAATCATACCCACTACCCACAGCACAATACAATTGTATTTATTTATTTTATATTTAAATGTTGATGGCATACAATGTGGGCTGGGGTGCCCTAAGCGCCAAGGGGAAATACATCAGTGTGACTGTTACCTCACCACTTTTGCAATCACAAGTGAGATGAGATAGCAAAATGTGACTGTCTGTTTGGAAGCATTTTGGGGTTAAAAACAAAGAACACTTATATGATTCATTCAAAATAATCATTGATATGACTGGTTGGAGGTATACAAAGTATGTCCAATCACAACAGACTGAAATAAATTACTGCAATCATTGTTTCTTCCAGTTTCTTTATGAATAACAGAGGGTACACACAGAGGGTGGATGTCTTTCTGGAAGGGGGGGGGGTGAAGATGAATGCTAATTAGTTTTATAAGAAGCACAAGACCAGAGTCATTACACAAACATTGTTTAATAAACATAATATGGCTTGTTGTGGGTTGGTAGTGTATGAGTAAAAAAGCAGCAATTTGAAAAATGTTGCTGTGGCTATTATGTTTTTCATTTTCTTTTCAAGAAAACATTATAAGTATACAAAATATTGGTGCCATTTCATAGGTTTATAGGTTCATACTAGGCTATCTGCCCTAGGGCATTTATAAGCCTAGCCAGAGTGTGTTTGGCTTTCGCCACCCATTTTAAATTAATTTTGCTATGCCCTTTTTCAAGGTTAGTATACTGTGCCTCTGTCTAACAGTGACACAGAAGTGATACCCGGGGTAAACCTACGATCTCCCATCCACTCATCTAGACTCCTCTTGAAGAGAGTCAATGAGGGACTCTGCCTAACCTGGACTGGGATTTTATTCCAGAGTGAAGGGAGCCTCTGGGTTATGAATCTGTCCCTCCAGCATGTCCTACTTATTTCAGTGCTGAGGTTCAAGTCTCGAGCGTAGCTCGATGGGATTTGGATTTTCTGAGGTGCAGCATGTCCATTAATTCCGGGTTGGACATGACTTTATACGTCAGGCACAGATCGCTTCTGAGCAGGCGGTATGCCACTGAGTAGAGCTGGAGTTTCTTTAACCGGGCAGCATATGGCATCTGTTTGAGCCCTTTGATCCTCTTGGTGAGGTACTTTTGGAGTCTTTCCAGTTGCTGCAGGTGTCTGGTAAGGTACATCCCAAAACGGGTGTTGTACTCAATTATGGGCCTGATGAGGGATGAGTAGAGGCACGATGACCTCCCCTGATCTAGATGTGAATCCCTTCATGATTAGGTGGGCTATATAAAATGTTTTTCTAACCACTTTGGCCACATGGTTGTCAAATGACAGATTGCTATCAACTTGGGTCCCAAGGTCCCTAATTACTTCTTCTGTACTTAATGAATTACCACCTATGTGGTAATTTGTGGGCACTTTGTTTTTGCCAAAGGGGATGACTATACACTTTTTGGCGTTTAGCTTGAGGCCATGGCTCTGGCACCAGTTGTCTGTTTCTATGAGGCCCTTTTGGAGGATGCTTGTGTCGGCTGGAGAGTCAATTATGGCACCCAGTTTGCAGTCATCTGCAAACTTGGTCAGCCACAGTCCTTCCGTGTTGGCCTGTACCTCCGAGAAATATATACCGAACAAGAGAGGTCCCAGGACTGAGCCTTGTGGGATGCCACTTGTAACTGGTTTGGAGTCTGACATGGCTCCAGCAATTTTAACCATGAGGGTTCTGTCCTTGAGCCAGTTTGCAACCCATCTAGTGACATAGGGGTTTATATTTAAGTTGGTGAGCTTATCTATAATGCCTGAGTGGGGTATTGTATTGAAGGCTTTTGCGAGGTGCAGGTAGGCTGTGTGCACCACCTTCCCCTCGTCAATGGCCTTGGTGACTGTTTCAAAGAAATTGACCAGGTTTAAGAGACAGGATCTGCCCTTAACAAAGCCAAACTGGGTAGGATCCAGTGTCTGTAGGTCCCCAATATCTTTATTTATGAGGTCCATGATGATCCTTTCCATAGCTTTGCAGACCAAGCTAGTCAGGCTTATGGGGTGATAGTTTCCAGGATCTGTTGAGGCACCACCTTTGTGGAGAGGGACCACTGTTGCTGTACGCCACTCTTTGAATACATATCCTGTAGTAAGGCTGAGATTGAACAGTAGTTTTATGTTTGGGTTTAGCTCTTCTTGGAGTTCATGTAGGATGCAGCCCGGACACCGTCTGGTCCCATTGATGCTGTGTTTTTTGCTTTGGAGAGGGCGGCTCTTACCTGAGCATCTGAGATGTCAGGGGGGCAGCACTCTGCTGGGATAGATATTTGCCCTTTTGGTGGGGAGGGGAGAGAAGTTTGCACTGAACCTGTCAGCTAGGATGTTGGCAATGTCTGTGGGTTCAATGTATTTTTTGTCATTTTGGACTAATTCTGAGCATATCTGGGAATTCCCACCCAGGTTCCTAACATAACTAAAGAAAGCCTTGTGATTATCCTTAGTGTCCTGTGCAATTTTTCTCTCGAAGCTGGCCTTAGACGATTTTATGAGTGCCAGTAGTTTTTTGCTAATACTGATCAGAGATGCCTTCCCTTTTTGGGATTTTGCTCTATCATGTAGTAGCTTCCTCCTTCTATTGTATAGTTTGTTTATGGCTGGGGTCCACCAGACAGGGCATCTGCCTTTGGAGGATTGGGTCTTGGTTTTATTTGGGATTGCATGATCTATGCATTTCTGAAGGTGTTCATAGAATGTGTTTATAAAGGATTCTGCGGTCTGGGCCGTATTTTCCACAGGCTCAGGGGCTTTGAAGGATTCCACCTTGGTTTTGAGGAGTGTGAAATTTGCTGTAGAGAAGTCTTTCACTGTGGTTTTCTGGGCATGGGGTGGGGTCGGGATGTGAATATCCAGTGAGATTAGTTTATGGTCTGATCTTACCAGTGAGGGATACACTTCTGGTCTGTAGCATAAAGTCCCCATGTTGGTGATGATCAGGTCCAGTATGTTTTCCCCTCTTGTGGGAGTGGTAACAAGTTGTTCCATAGCATTTGAGTTTATAAATTCTAGGAACCATTGGGCTAGGGTGTTGGAGCTAGTGTAATGCTCCCAGTCTATGTTTGGGTAGTGGAAATCACCCAATATAATGGTGTTTGGAGAGACCTTCATATTTTCCAGTGTTCTCAGGAAGGCTGAGTGGGGTTCCTGGGTTTGGGAGGGTAGTCTGTAGCAGGCTATAAACTGGAATGCAATTTTACCCACTGTTAGTTGCACATGGATAGTCTCTGATGCTTTGTGCTGTGCCACCAACCTGGAGGTGTGGGAATCTTTGACGAATATTGATACTCCCCCCTCCTTTTGTGGTTTGGTCCAAGTTTTGGGGCCGAAAGGCATGGTATGAGGTATAACCTGGTAGTGCTGGGGTGCTCTCGGGAGCCTTGAACCAGGTTTCTGTTATTGCACAAATATCGATGTTCTCCATGCTAAGGAGAGTTTTGAGTGCGTGCATCTTGAAGTTTAGACTTCTGGCGTTGAGTATCATTACTCTTAGTTTCTTATCCCTTGTGATACCTATGGAGGTGGGTTTGTCTTTTGAGCCTTGCCTAAAAAAGGCACTATGGGGGAAGCAAGAGCCTTTGCCAATATCCAAAAGCCCAGGGGTGACAGGTACAAGCCGTCCTTAGCGAAGCATCGTGGCTTGTCAAGCATGTCATCCCAGGCTGACAGGCATTGGATCCCCTTTGAATGACACCAGTACTTAAGCCAATTGTTGAAATTGATCATCTTGTCTTCATATTGTGGCATCATTCTTGGTGAGGGTAAGATGCTACTCAAGGTCAGGGTCATACCGGCCTGGGCCACATTCTCAGAGAGTTCCTCTATGTCTCTTTTCATGTAGTCCAGGGAGGTACGTCTCAGGTCATTCACACCAGCATGGACAATGACCGAGTCATATTTGTACTTGCCTTGGAGTGAGCTGAGTGCTTGTGTTATGTGGCGGATCCTAGCGCCCGACAGGCAGCTGACCATGACCTTCTCCGTGTTCAGCCTGGTGAGTGGGACGTCAGTGTGCCTGACGATAGAGTCACCTATTACAAGTGTATCAGGTGTGTTGTTTAGCCTTAAGGGCTGTGACTGTTCGGCACACTGGCTTGGTGAGCTATGTGTTGCACGTGTTTTGTTTTGGGGTAGCGGTTGCTTGGGTGTCTGCTTTGGAGGTCTTTGCTGCTTAGGCAGATTTTTATTTAGAGCCTCCGAGTATGGTTTGCTGTTGTGGTAGGTCTATGTGAGACTGGAATTGTAGTGAGTGTGGTTTCCTTCTCCTCCTGACTGGTTACCCCAGTACTGAGTTGAGAGAGCTTAGCCTCCAGTTTGGCTATATGGTTGCATCTCTCACATGTGTTGGAATTTGTTGGGAGGAAGAGAGGGTTGTCTGTGTACATGAGGCCGTTGTAACATTGCCTCAAGATTCCCAGATTCACCAGCTGGACCGGAGAGGAGATTGACAACTGACCTTTGGACATGCTAGAATAGTATTGGGAGTTCCTTTATAATTGAAAAAAAGGGCTAATGGGGAACAAGGTACTCAAGGGGAGTTTGTGAGGGTGTAGTTCTTTTAATTTTTTAGTGCTGACTTATATAATTGCTTTAGTGAGCAAGTGCCAGGTAACTTAAATGCAATGTGTTACAGGTAACTTAAATGCAAAAATGACAAACAGTAACTTTCTAAGGAAATAAGTACAGTAAGCAATACAGTTATCACTAGGGATCCACAGAAGCACTGAAAAGCAACATTTTGCGTGGAATTAGTGTTTCAGGGAAACAACAAGCATACAAACAAAGCTAGATTCAGCAGGCCTGGATCTAGTCTATGCTACAGCAAACAAGGTGTACCAATTTCAGTAAGAAACAGTTCAAATATGCAGGCACTATAAGCCTTTAACCAGAAATTCCCAGCTCAGAAGGGCAGAGTCCAGCCTCTCCTCCCACAAGAGTGCAGACCATGAACCTTTTTAATGTAAAATAACTGGCCTGAAGCCCAAGTGCTTAAACCAGAACTAATACACTTTTAGAATAACAGACACTGAGCCCTCAGTCAGGAGTTCCCAACTTAGAAGGATGTAAGCTACCTGTCCTGCCACCACAGTGCAGGCCACAAACCTTCCTAATGTAAAACAACTGGTCTGAAGCCCAAGTGCTTAATCCAAAAGACTTAGACTACACTTTAATCAAGGTACTACCAAGCAGTAATAAATACAATTGAATACTTTAAAGAATGCCTGGATTAGTGCTCAAGTTATACAAACAAAGCTAGATTCAGCAGGCCTGGATCTAGTCTATGCTACAGCAAACAAGGTGTACCAATTTCAGTAAGAAGCAGTTCAAATATGCAGGCACTATAAGCCTTTAACCAGAAATTCCCAGCTCAGAAGGGCAGAGTCCAGCCTCTCCTCCCACAAGAGTGCAGACCGCAAACCTTCTTAATGTAAAACAACTGGTTTGAAGCCCAAGTGCTTAAACTAAAAGGCTTAGAATGAGTTACACCAAGCAGTAATAAATACAATTGAGTACTATTAAGATGACGCAAAATCAAAATAAAGTAGGAAGAAACACAAATACAGTAAAAGCAGATCATTTTTTTTTTTTTGAGTGAGAAAATGAGATGGGCCTAGGAGTTACAGGACAGAAACAAGTGTAAATGCAGGCCTTCAAATCAGAAAGTTGAGAGAGATGAAAAACCACCCAAACAGCCAATAACTACAAATTCTGGGCCAGAACCACTCCTTATGTGGTAGACAGGTTACCTAATGCTTACCATTCCCACTGATAAGCTAGAAGGCTTTCCTCCAACACAGAAAGGCTTGGGGGGCTCAGAAGCTTACAAACAGTCCTGGATACAGCAAATCTGTATCTGGAACACTAATTACAGGAAAGGTAGGAAACAGGCTTACATTTTTTATTTCAGAAAAGTAGCAAAAAGAGTAGTAAAAACAATTCACATGCAGTGCAAGCTGGCACACTTGAGTATGTAGCATTATTAGTCCACACACAATTTGAAAAAATGTAATTAAATTAAAAAGCACTAAAAGCAAGTGCAGAAAGGGTTTATTAGGTAGAATGCGGTAAAGAGATGGGACTGGGGGAGTGTCCTAGATCAAATTTACAGTGGGGCGGGCACTGCAAAAGCCACCAAATTTAAACTACAACCAAGAACAGGGGGGGGGAAGACAATTTCAACAGAGATGTGAGGAATCACAGTGCAAATTATAAAACCAGAAAAATATATACTGATCTCTGTATATTTGCAGAACAGTAAGACAACAGATATCTAAGCAACAATTTAGCTCTATAATACAGAATAATACAGAAAAATATACTCAGCTCTATATATTTGCAGATAGTCTTGTAAGGCTCTCTCTCAGTGCACAGGTTCCAGTTTAAATGCAGGCTGTTATTAACAGGTCAAATTGAGGGAACCTGGAATTAAGCAACACACAAGCTATAAAAAATGGTTATATCAGCTGAAGACAAGGCAGAAAATGAGGGGGGTGGGGAAGACAGTTTCAACAGAGATGTGAGAAATCACAGTGCAAATTATAAAAACAGAAAAATATATACTGATCTTTGTATATTTGTAGAACAGTAAGACAACAGATATCTAAGCAACAATTTAGCTCTATAATACAGAATAATATAGAAAAATATACTCAGCTCTATATATTTGCAGATAGTCTTGTAAGGCTCTCTCTCAGTGCACAGGTTCCAATTTAAATGCAGGCTGTTATTAACAGGTTAAATTGAGGGAACCTGGAGTTAAGCAACACACAAGCTATAAAAAATGGTTATATCAGCTGAAGACAAGGCAGAAAATGAGGGGGGTGGGGAAGACAGTTTCAACAGAGATGTGAGGAATCACAGTGCAAATTATAAAAACAGAAAAATATATACTGATCTCTGTATATTTGCAGAACAGTATGACAACAGATATCTAAGCAACAATTTAGCTCTATAATACAGAATAATACAGAAAATATACTCAGCTCTATATATTTGCAGATAGTCTTGTAAGGCTGTCTCTCAGTGCACAGGTTCCAATTTAAATGCAGGCTGTTATTAACAGGTCAAATTGAGGGAACCTCAAATAATCAGCTCTGCCAAGTCTCCAACCCAGGACCCTGTACACTATAGTCAGAGCAATGTACCACTAAACCATTGATGTATGAAAGCATCACTTCTGAATGATTATTCAAAGATTCAAAGATTCAAAGAAACTTCATTGTCATTCAGGAAACACGAGTATTACCTAAACAAAAATTGTGAGTGTCAGCTCTTTTACAGGAGAAAACAAACACAAAAAGACAGACATGTTAGGTATTAAAGAATAAACAATAACTATAGTACAAAACTCAATATCTAAGTAGCTGATGCACATGCGTGTACACTATTTATTACACTGGACAACACTGACTTCTAGATAACCATAAAAAGAAAAGTACACTATACACAGAGATGAGATTGGGTGATATTGCACATAAGGATGTGACTGGAATTGCACTTGAATGAGAATATATTATTTTTAGTATGCAATAATAATAATGCATGGAAAAAAAGGAAAAAGAATGAGTGTAACAATCTATTACAGTTTTTATACATCCAGATTTCTGTCTGCATTAATGAGTCTTATTGCACTTAGATAAAAACTGTTCATGAATCTGGAGATCCTGCAGTGGATACTCCGTAACCTTCTACCAGAAACAAGTTTAGTGAACCAACCATATGCTGGGTGAGAAGTGTCACTCAGTATTTTGCTGGACCTCTTTTTACATCTTAGTTCAAAGAGGTCCTGTAAGGTAGGAAGACTAGTGCCCATGATCTTTTCTGCTGTTTTTATTATTCCTTGCAGCTTCTTTCTTTTGGCCATTGTGCTGTTACCGAACCATAGAGTGCAGTTGCTGGTGATAATGCTCGTAATGGCTCCTCTGTAGAAGGTAATTAGAACATTCATAGAGATCTTTGCTTTTCTCAGCTTTCTTAGGAAGTGTAGTCGCTGGTGGGCTTTTTTAATTAGCTGGCCTGTGTTTGTACTCCAGGAAAGATCCTCTGGTATATGTATCCCCAGGAACTTCGTAGTTTGGAATTTTTCCACATCTTCATCATTGATCTTGAGAGGCAGGTGCATGACAGAGCTATTTCTGAAGTCAATAATAATTTATATTGTTTTATTGATGTTTAGGTCCAAATTGCTGTTATTGCATTCCTGTACTCACTCTCGTCACCACCACTTATGAGTCCTACCACTGTGGTGTCATCTGCAAATTTGATGATGTGGTTGTTGCTAGCTCTCACAGAGCAGTTGGTGGGTAAGGATTGTGAACAGTAGAGGACTCAGCACACAGCCCTGGGGTACTACAGTGTTGATTATAATACTCCCTGAAGTGTTACCAGCACAGGTCTTTTGTGGTCTTCCAGTCAGGAAATTGTGGATCCAGTTGCACAGGCCTTTATTTATGCCAAGGTTGATTGGCTTTTCTATAAGTTGCATTGGAATCACCGTATTGAATGCCGAGCTATCTATGAACAACAGCCTGGCATAGTTGTTCTTTTATTCAAGATGCTCCAATGTGAGGTTAAGTGCCACCGAAATGGCATCAGCAGTTGATCCGTTTGCCCATTAGGCAAACTGCAGTAGGTCAAAGGATTGAGGTAGTACTTTAGTCAAATGTCTTTTAACCAGTCTTTTGAAGCATTTCATTACATTTGATGCATGGGCCACTCGCCTATAATCATTTAGGCAGGTGGGGCTAGCTTTTTTGGGCAGAGGGATTATGTTGGTAACTTTGAAGCATGCTGGTAATTTTTCCTGGACAAGCGAGGTATTGAAAATGTCCATCAGGACTATGCTGAGCTGGTCTGTACAACCTTTCAACACTGTAGTCAGTTAACTGTTGAATACCATACCACAGGCTTCTTGAGTCTTTCACAACCTTGAAGCATCTTTGTATCCTCTTTCTATACTCCCTCTTGGCCTCCTTGATATCCTTTCTAAGATTAGCCCTTGCCACACTTAGACCCTTCTTATCCTTTGCCCTGAAAGCAGTGTTTCTTGCCCTCAGCAACTCGTACACCTTGCTGTTTAGCCATGGTTTTTGGTTGGCTCTTACTTTAACATTTTTGATGCTCATTACATCCTCCATGCATTTGGATATATAAGCCATAGTTGTCTCAGTATATTCATCTATGTTCACCAGCTTGTTCACTGTGGCTGCCTCCCTGAAGACATCCCAGTTTATGGTTTCAAAGCAGTCCCTGAGACTTTCCATGGTTCCTTCATGCCAGACCCTAATTTGTTTCACAGTGGGCTTATCTCTGATCAGGAAATGTTTGTAAGCTGGTATTAGTTTTATGGAGGAGTGATCAGAGCCACCCAGGTTTGGTTGTTGTACAGCTCTGTATGCCCCTTTTATGATAGTGTAAGCCTTGTGCAGAATATTTGCTCCCCTTGTGGGAAAATCCTCAATTTGGTAGTAACTGGGTAGCACCTCCCTGAGATCTGCTTTGTTGAAGTCACTAGCTCTTACAAATGCACAGTCAGAATTCTTGCATTGCAGCTGATGTATAATATTATGCAGTATATTCAGTGCTTCATTGATGTTAGCACTCGGTGGTATATATACAGCTGCTGCATAGACACCATTTAGTTTTCTGGGCACATAAAAAGGTCTGCATTTCAGTATCAGAAATTCCACATTTACAGAGCAATGTTCATTCACAATGTTACAGTTTTGTACCAGCTATCATTCACATAAATACACACTCCACCTCCCTTAGCTTTTCCACACATAGATAGTTTCTTATCAGCTCTAAACAAAGTGAAACCATCAAGGTTTACAGCACTGTCACTAATCCTGTTATTTAGTCAAGTCTCTGTAAAGATTAACAGATAGGAATTTCTCACCTTCTTTGTGGTGTTGAGCTCAAGCCTGAGAAAGTCCATCTTGTTGCCTAAAGAACATACATTTCCTAACAGAATTGAGGAAAGTCTAAGCCTGTGAGGGTTTGTTTTCAATCTTGCAGCAATCCGAGCTCTGCAGCCTCTTTTCCTGGTTCTGTTACATCTCTTCCTTTTGTGTCTCATCCTGATTGTTCCAGAACTTTCCATTCCCTGATTTAGGTACCTTGAAGCTTGTTTGGTTAGGATGTTGAGTTCCAGCAGTTCTGTGAGTGTTATAGGCCCCAGATGCTCTGTAGTAAGCAGGGAATCCAGCCAGAATGATGGCACAATGGAATACTTGATTTCCAGAAGTTTCTTTCTGCTGTAAGTTACCGTAACATCATTTAAATTATGGGAAGATGATTTTCTCATATTTTTGCCAGAAAAATAATACAGATTAAGCAATCCTGTATCACAAGCTATCACAGCCACAGCCTTCCTGGGCACCGCCATTTTTCTGACTGTAGGAATTCGTAGGGATTGTGGAGGAAAAGTATCTGTAAAAGACCAACACAGCTGTTATAGTTATATGAACACTTTAAAGTCAAAGACAGTGTACCTTTTCAGAAGGGGCTCATTTCGCTCAGACAGTAGGGGTGTGTTTTGTAGTTTATGTATTTTATTAGGAAATGCCATTTGGGGCATTGATGCATTGTCTCTTATATATGGCTTATAAGTCTAGATATTCAGAGGACATTTATTGTCACACTCTAGATATATTATTGGTCTTCGCCTAAGGGCTGGGAAAAATTAATTGTTTGGCTATTTCTAGATTCACAATTTAAAGTGTACAGTGGGCTACTAGAACCATAGCCAGAAACAGACTGAAACTACATGGCCATTATATTCAGCAATTACAACTGCTGTTAACCATTATATAGTCTGAGTGCTACCATGCCTAAATGCCACACAGAAGCCAGGGTATTTTACTAAGGTTTCCTTTTATCCCTCCCTCTCTCCCTCCTCCTTCCTGTAGCCATCCTAGTTTGGCACACAGGCTATGTGAACAGTATACTGAAAGACCAAGCATTCTGGTGAAAGTGTATGCCTCATTCAGACTTGTAATAGGGTAAAGAAAGACACTAGTTTCATTTGTAATTTTTATAAAAAAAATTGCTGGACTTATTCTTAATGCATTTCCAAGTGACACTATATGTAGCTAATATCAGAAATATTCTTCTTTTTATCATAGTAAATATTAAAAACAATTAAAAGAAAACTCTTTTCAGGTTACCGAGTGCCCATCTAGACCTCCACTCCCCCAGCCTTCAGCATCTTTGGGCACTCTCGTGTAATTCATATGAGCCCAAATCACCTACTAGTAAGAGCTTAAATATACAAAAAGCCAAACAATTGCAATCCCAAAAATGACACCAAAGAAACTGTGGCTTAATCAGGTTGAATCTCTGCAGCATAAGCAGAGCTGATGAAGTCTTCCAATGTTGCTGAGGTGAGAAAGTGCTAAATAACATGTGGTAGTGAATTCCTGTACTAGGGCGGCCACAGTGGTGCAGCAGTTAGTGTTGTCACCTCACAGCAAGAGGTTCTCTGGTTCAATCCTCGGCTGGAGTGCCTTCTGTGCGGAGTCTGCATGTCCTCCCTGTGGTCGCGTGGGTTTCCTCCAGGTACTCCGGTTTCCTCCCACATCCCAAAGACATGCTGTAGGTGGATTGGACACTCTAAATTAGCCCTAGGTGTGTACGTGTGTGTGCCTTCTGTGGAAGGTTGGGCGCCGGGCTGGCAACTCGACACCGTAAAACTCCACTGCCAATCATGAGTGGACAGGTGTTCCGCTGTGGCAACCCCTAACCAGGAAAAAGCCGAAAGAAGAAGAAGTGAATTCCTGTACTACTTCATGTTCTGGTGTTTTTGATTTAAGTATTGTTACACTCACCATCTAAAGTAATCTTGTTTTAATCACATTGTGGAAGACTTGCCTTCCCTGTATGGGACAACTGTTGATGCAGCTGCCTTGACCTAAAACAGGATCATGCTTTGTGATGTTCCCTCAATGGCAGCTACAGCAAAAGGGCCATACTTTATTGATGCATACAGTATTATGTACAATTTTATTATATTAATTTATTTTTATTTATTTACACTTTGTTGACTGGGTTAGTCCCACTAGGCCAGTAGCTTTTTTCACAGGAAATCTGACCAGGCCACCAGGTAACTTTCCTTACTCTTTTCAGTGGGGGAGTCCAAGATGGCAGAGTGGTCAGGTACAATGGAGGCTGTGTCTACACACAGTGTGGAAAGAGAAACTTCGAACGAAACAATGGTGACATGCTTGAAATTTTTACACTACAGTCTGGGGTGTTAAGGAATGAAGTTCTGGTGTCAGTGATATTGGAAAAGGAAGAAGATGTTTGCTTTATCCTGGGGTGATTTAATGGAAACGCATTTTCCATAACAGAGTGATGATGTACCATCAGAAACAACAAATCCCAGCCATGCACTGGGCTTGGATGATGAGGCCTGTGATGTGTTAAGTCAAAAGGCGAGGAAGGAAGCAACACAGAGACACGAGTCAGTCAGAGTCACACAGTAACAAAACCAAAACTTACACAAGTATTCTAGCAGTATCTAGGAATTGCTAAAGGAAAACAAGATTTTTCGGAACAGACTAAATTATTACTTTGTATCAAAACAAGAAATAGATAAAAATGGACAGATATAAACTGTGGGATTATATTAAGCCTTTAGGCTTTGTTCCCTTGTATTTGTATGCTATTGTTCAGCTGAGAAATTTTTGCTGACATATATTTTGAAGCACATGAGCTGGCCTGTAGGTTTTTGTGACTTTTTAATAAAAATGAGAATAAAGTTTATAAGGACTATGCTATTTCCAGTTTCTCAACGCAGGAAAAAAATGTAATTTCAAAGCATTTATGTTGAATATATGGATGTCAAAAGTTTCCAGAAAAAGAATGTCAGTCTGTCTTGGATGTAAAAAAAAAATGTTATGATTGATGGCACAAGTATTTGGAATAGTGGCTGGTAAGCAGGGGTACTGAATGCTATTGTTCACTTACCTAGTGCTTGTGCTTGTGCTGTAAGCAATGTTCAAGTGAGGCCAGACCAAGACATGTTTTTTTTTTTGTGGGAAAATAGACCACTTGATAAATGTTTGGTCCTTCAAAAGGTGCAGCATATGTAAGACGCTTATTGGGCTTTTCTGGAAAAGGAAAAAAAATATGATTAGTATGTGAAGATTAGAGAAGGCTGCCAGCCTAGTCAGATAGAATTCTGTAGATAATTCTGTCATTTATAAATATTAATATAAGCTAAAGGCTTGTTCTCTTAAATGGAGAAAATATTGGTAAATGTTAAACTTCAAAAATGTAACAACAGTGCACTCTGCTGTAAGAAAGCTAAGCCAAGCATTTTATGACTGCCTTTGATCTTTAAATTCCTCTCTGATATATCTGGATGAAGGAATTCTGCCTATTGTTTTGAGGCTAGAATTAATGTCTAGAATTTGCATGTATAAATGTCCTTTTATTGCTCTGGTATCTGAGCAGGTGTAAAAAATGTAAATGTAGTTTCTGTTAGCCTGGGAACACCAGAGAAGTGTGAAGAATTATGCCATGTGAAGCAGCTCTGTGTTATCAATTTAAAGAGAGAGAATCAGAGAGTTCTGAGCATTCTGTCTTGAGAACATCCAACTCACCAGTCTGCCTGTATCTAGATGTTAGTAGGATTTTAGAACTGTGTTTTCTCTTAGATATAGCTAGGAAATAGAAAGATTAGACAAGTTTGTTTTTTTGTGATGTCAGAACTTTTGCTACTGTATTATTTTAAGTAATTCTTTGTGATCTCTGAACTCTTGACTAGCAGTGTGAAGTAAAAAGTATTGTCTTGTGTTTTTATTATTTATTACATATTTTTAAACCTTTCAACTGTGGCTGTTTTGTGTAGAGATCACTTAAGCTCTAAGAGTACATTGTATGTATATAGTGATGCTGTACCAAGTCACTCCAAATAAGTCTTGACTGTTAGGTCACACTTACCATTTGGATAATAATATTGCACAGTAATAACTGGATACACTTTTAGGGGGCTTTGAGTAGCTGATAAATATTAGTGGGTGGTGGCAGCTGGTAATACCTTTTAGACTGGGGAGAAAAGGGGCACAGCTGAAGAACCTATACCAGCCTTCCCCAGGAGTGTCTGTCTGGTTGTATAAATTCTTATCTCAAAGTATGTGTGTGTCAGCTAGTTGGGTAGGGACACAACGCACTGGTTGGACAGAGAGGGTGCTGGAGGTTTTAGCTTGCCCACTAGGCTGAGATCTGGATTGAGGCTTCTTGATTGTTGGGCCAGTGCACAGGCGTCACATAGTCACATAGTATACACGACATGCAGGCAGAAACAAATGTCTGTCAGTCATTAAATAATACTTTAGAATAATTTGTTTCTATTTTATCTATAAATGTCAACAGCATTAAGGGTGAATCTCAACAAATTACAGTGGTTAAAAGTATGATTTTATAATTATCCTGGAAATGAGGTTGTGTTGTCTTTGGAAAAGAGAGCAATTTGATAAATTTCAGGAGTGGCATTCTTTGTATAGTTGTGACTGAGGCCTGTTCAGGTTATTTTTTTCCTTTACAAACAGCATACAGTAACAATTAAATATTTTTTTGATAATAAAGACAGGTAGAACATTAGTGGTGAATACAATGGTTAGACACACTATAGTTTGAAAAAATACATTTTGCATTTGTATGAAATATGAGGACAGGTGTAGTTTACTGGAGTGTGCGAGGGAATACATGGCAGTAAATTTACTAACTGTGGTAGCAGGTGACTTTCAAAAGGCAAGATAGCTAAAGATGTCAAAATGGATAAAGAATTTTTAATGATAGGTGATTTACAGCTAGATCGAGATTCATATATATATATATATATATGTTAGGCTTACTGACTGCAGACTATTATAAGACTAACCAATAACCACAGGTCAGAATCAATTCCCATACCTTGTATTTTCGAGGTGAAGATCTTAACCATTGTGCCAAACTTCCCTGAAGCATATACATATTATAGAGGGAAGTGCAGGATGGATATAGATTTCTTATTTTCTGAGAGGTTATGAAAAGTATCAGGAAGCAAATAATTGACTGTCTTTTCTAATCATTGTACTATTTGGGGAGAGTTTGCTGGTAAAGAAAGGAGCTCTGAAGTATGAAAGGGCTTCAAAAATTAATGGACAGATGAGTGGAGGAAGAAATTTGGCAGATCAAGGTAAATATCTTATGGGGAGAACATTTAATTATGAAAGATTTTTATGTGTCTTTTACTGAATGACAGATAGAATTTTAAAGACAAATACAGAAAACTGGAGACATGTATTATAAAATGTTAATGAAATTCTGACAGGTTCGACTAAGGTAAGGTACTAGTAGTATACCTCTAAACTTCCCAGATTTTCACAGAATGCCCGTGTGTCTGTCTCATACTTTTGGTCTACTCATCATAAAATTTGTGGTTTTCAGGCAAATCAGTGCAGATTGATGTTACTAAATAATGACAGACATTTGAGTTCAGATTTCATTTCATTCAGAAAATGCATGTTAATGCAAAACATGTTATTCTAGCTACTTTCTAATTAAAATCTGTCCCTGATTTTGGAACTTTGCCTCCCCCATTATTTGTGGCTTTCACAGAGTACCACACACACATACATACCAAACACCAGTCACAGAGTACCATGCACACTCACATGCAAAACCCCAGTCACAGAGTACCATACACACGCGCAACCCCAGTCACACAGTACCATACACACTGACACGCAAAACCCCAGTCACAGAGTACCATACACCATCACATAGCAAACATCAGTCACAGAGTACCATACGCACTCACATACCAAATCCCAGTCACAGTGTATCATACATACTCACACCCACAACCCCAGTTATAGAGTACCATATAAACTCACATACCAAACCCCAGTCACAGAGTACCATACGCACTTACATACCAAACCCCAGTCACAGAGTATCACACACACTTACATACCAAACCCCAGTCACAGAGTACCATACACACTCACATACCAAACCCAGTCACATAGTACCACACACTTACATACCAAACCCCAGTCACAGAGCACCATACACACTCACATACCAAACCCCAGTCACAGAGCACCATACACCATCACATACCAAACCCCAGTCACAGAGTACCATACATACTCACATGCACAACCCCAGTCACAGAGTACAGTACACACTCACACACACTACCACAGTCACGGAGTGCCATGCACACTCACAAGCACAAACCGAGTCACAGAGTACCATACACACTCACACGCACAACCCCAGTCACAGAGTACCATACACACTCACACAGAAAACCCCAGTCACAGAGTACCATACACACTTACACACAAAACCCATTCACAGAGTACCATACACACTCACATACCAAACCCCAGTCACAGAGTACCATACACACTCACATGCACAACCCCAGTCACAGAGTACTATACTCGCTCACACTCACAACCACAGTCACAGAGTACCATACACACTCACACACAAAACCTCATCACAGAGTACCATACACACTCACATCCAAAACCCAAGTCACACAGTACCATACACACTCACATACCAAACCCCAGTCACAGAGTACCATACACACTCACATGCACAACCCCAGTCACAGTATCATACACACTCACATACCAAAGCCCAGTCACAGAGTACCATACACACTCACATACCAAAGCCCAGTCACAGAGTACCATACACACTCACATACCAAACCCAAGTCACAGAGTACCATGCACACTCACATCACAAACCCGAGTCACAGAGTACCATACACACACACACACAACCCCATTTACAGAGTACCATACACAGTCACATAGCAAACCCACTCACAGAGTACCACACACACTTACATACTAAAGCCCAGTCACAGAGTACCATACACACTCACATACCAAAGCCCAGTCACAGAGTACCATACATACACATGCACAACCCCAGTCACAAAGTAACATACACACTCACATACCAAATCCAAGTCACAGAGTACCTTGCACACTCACACGCACAAGCCCAGTCACAGAGTACCATACATACTCACATACCAAACCCCAGTCATAGAGTACCATACACACTCACATACCAAAACCCTGTCACAGAGTACCATACACAAACTCATACTAAAGCCCAGTCACAGAGTACCATACACACTCACATGCAAACCCCAGTCACAGAGTACCATACACACTCACATACCAAACCCCAGTCACAGAGTACCATACACACTCACATACCAAACCCCAGTCACAGAGTACCATACACACTCACATACCAAACCCCAGTCACAGAGTACCATACACACTCACATACCAAAGCCCAGTCACAGAGTACCATACACACTCACATGCACAACCCCAGTCACAGAGTACCAAACACACTCACATACCCAACCCCAGTCACAGAGTACCATACACACTCACATACCAAAGGCCAGTCAAAGAGTACCAAAACACTCACATACCAAACCCAGTCACAGAGTACCATACACACTCACATACCAAACCCAGTCACAGAGTACCATACACACTCACATGCACAACCCCAGTCACAGAGTACCATACACACTCACATACCAAACCCCAGTCACAGAGTACCATACACACTCACATACCAAGCCCCAGTCACAGAGTACCATACACACTCACATGCACAACCCAAGTCACAGAGTACCATAAACAGTCACATGCACAACCCCAGTCACTGAGTACCATACACGCTCACATACCAAACCCATTCACAGAGTACCATACACACTCACATACCAAACCCCAGTCACAGAGTACCATACACACTCACATGCACAACCCCAGTCACAGAGTACCATACACACTCACATGCACAACCCCAGTCACAGAGTACCATACATACTCACATACCAAAGCCCAGTCACAGAGTACCATACACACTCACATACCAAACCCCAGTCACAGAGTACCATACACACACACATACTAAAGCCCAGTCACAGAGTACCATACACACTCACATACCAAAGGCCAGTCACAGAGTCCCATACATACACATGCACAACCCCAGTCACAAAGTAACATACACACTCATACACAAACCCCAGTCACAGAGTACCATACACACTCACATACCAAACCCCAGTCACAGAGTACCATACACACTCACATGCACAACCCCAGTCACTGAGTACCATACACGCTCACATGCACAACCCCAGTCACAGAGTACCATACACACTCACAACCCCAGTCACAGAGTACCATCCACACTCACATACCAAACCCCAGTCACAGAGTACCATACACACTCACATACCAAACCCAAGTCACAGAGTACCATACACACTTACACACACAACCCCAGTCCCAGAGTACCATACACACTAAAATACCAAACCCCAGTCACAGAGTACCATACACACTCACATAACAAACCCTGTCACAGAGTACCAAAACACTCACATACCAAACCCAGTCACAGAGTACCATACACACTCACACACAACCCAGTCACAGAGTACCATACACACTCACATACCAAACCCTAGTCACAGAGTACCATACACTCACATACCAAACCCAGTCACAGAGTACCATACACACTCTCATACAAAAGCACAGTCACAGAGTGCCATACACACTCACATACCAAGCCCAAGTCACAGAGTACCATGCACACTCACATACCAAACCCCAGTCACAGAGTACCATACACACTCAAGCACACAACCCAAGTACCCCAGTCCCAGAGTACCATACACACTCACACGCACAACCCCAGTCACTGAATACCATACACACTCACACGCACAACCCCAGTCACAGAGTACCATACACACTCACATACCAAACCCAATCCCAGAGTACCATACACACTCACACGCACAACCCCAAGTCACAGAGTACCATACACACTCACATACCAAACCCAAGTCACAGAGTACCATACACACTCACATACCAAACCCCAGTCACAGAGTACCATACACACTCACATACCAAACCCCAGTCACAGAGTACCATACACACTCACATACCACAGCCCAGTCACAGAGTACCATACACACTGACATGCACAAACCCAGTCACAGAGTACCATACACACTCAAGCACACAACCCAAGTCACAGAGTACCATACACACTCACACGCACAACCCCAGTCACTGAGTACCATACACACTCACATACCAAACCCCAGTCACAGAGTACCATACACACTCACATACCAAACCCCAGTCACAGAGTACCATACACACTCACATACCAAACCCCAGTCACAGAGTACCATACACGCTCACATGCACAACCCCAGTCACAGAGTACTATACACACTCACACACACAACCCCAGTCACAGAGTACCATACACACTCACATGCACAACCCCAGTCACAGAGTACTATACTCGCTCACACTCACAACCACAGTCACAGAGTACCATACACACAAACACGGAAAACCCCAGTCACAGAGTACCATACACACTCACATCCAAAACCCAAGTCACACAGTACCATACACACTCACATACCAAACCCCAGTCACAGAGTACCATACACACTCACAACCCCAGTCACAGAGTACCATCCACACTCACATACCAAACCCAAGTCACAGAGTACCATACACACTCACATACCAAACCCAGTCACAGAGTACCATACACACTCACATACCAAACCCCAGTCACAGAGTACCATACACACTCACATGCACAACCCCAGTCACACAGTACCATACACACTCACATACCAAACCCCAGTCACAGAGTACCATATACACTCACATACCAAACCCCAGTGCCAGAGTACCATACACACTCACATACCAAACCCAAGTCACAGAGTACCATGCACACTCACATACCAAACCCCAGTCACAGACTACCATACACACTCACATAACAAACCCTAGTTAAAGAGTACCATGCACACTCACATACCAAACCCCAGTCACAGAGTACCATACACACTCACATACCAAGCCCCAGTCACAGACTACCATACACACTCAAGCACATAACCCAAGTCAAAGAGTACCATACACACACACACACACGCACAACCCCAGTCACTGAGTACGATACACGCTTACATGCACAACCCCAGTCACAGAGTACCATACACACTCACACGCACAACCCCAGTCACAGAGTACCATACACACTCACATACCAAACCCCAGTCACAGAGTACCATACACACTAACATACCAAACCCCAATCCCAGAGTACCATACACACTCACATACCAAGCCCAAGTCACAGAGTACCATGCACACTCACATACCAAACCCCAGTCACAGAGTACCATACACACTCACATGCACAACCCCAGTCACAGAGTACCATACACACTCACATGCACAACCCCAGTCACTGAGTACCATACACGCTCACATGCACAACCCCAGTCACAGAGTACTATACACACTCACACACACAACCCCAGTCACAGAGTACCATACACAGTCACATACCAAACCCAGTCACAGAGTACCATACACACTCAAATACCAAACCCCAGTCACAGAGTACCATACACACTCACATACCAAACCCCAGTCACAGAGTACCATACACACTCACATACCAAACCCCAGTCACAGAGTACCATACACACTCACATACCAAAGCCCAGTCACAGAGTACCATACACACTCACATGCACAACCCCAGTCACAGAGTACCACACACTCACATACCAAGCCCCAGTCACAGAGTACCATACACACTCACATGCACAACCCCAGTCACTGAGTACCATACACGCTCACATGCACAACCCCAGTCACAGAGTACCACACACTCACATACCAAGCCCCAGTCACAGAGTACCATACACACTCACATGCACAACCCAAGTCACAGAGTACCATACACACTCACAACCCCAGTCACAGAGTACCATCCACACTCACATACCAAACCCAAGTCACAGAGTACCATACACACTCGCATGCACAAGTCCAGAGTACCATACACACTCACATACCAAACCCCAGTCACAGAGTACCATACACACTCACACGCACAACCCCAGTCACAGAGTACCATACACAGTCACATATCAAACCCCAGTCACAGAGTACCACACACACTTACATACCAAACCCCAGTCACAGAGTACCAAATACACTCACATACCCAACCCCAGTCACAGAGTACCATACACACTCACATACCAAACCCAGTCACAGAGTACCATACACACTCACATGCACAACCCCAGTCACAGAGTACCACACACACTTACATACCAAACCCCAGTCATGGAGTACCAAACACACTCATACGCACGACCTCAGTCACAGAGTACCATGCACACTCACACATACAACCCCAGTCACAGAGTACCATACACACTCACATACCAAACCCAGTCACAGAGTACCATACACACTCACATGCACAACCCCAGTCACAGAGTACCATACACACTCACATGCACAACCCCAGTCACAGAGTACCATACACACTCACATACCACAGCCCAGTCACAGAGTACCATACACACTCACTTTCACAAACCCAGTCACAGAGTACCATGCACACTCACATACCAAACCCCAATCCCAGAGTACCATACACACTCACATACCAAACCCAAGTCACAGAGTACCATACACACTCACATGCACAACCCCAGTCACAGAGTACCATACACACTCACAACCCCAGTCACAGAGTACCATACACACTCACATACCAAACCCCAGTCACAGAGTACCATACACACTCACATACCAAACCCCAATCCCAGAGTACCATACACACTCACATACCAAACCCAAGTCACAGAGTACCATGCACACTCACATACCAAACCCAAGTCACAGAGTACCATGCACACTCATACACACAACCCCAGTCACAGAGTACCATACACACTCACATACCACAGCCCAGTCACAGTGTACCATACACACTCACATGCACAAACCCAGTCACAGAGTACCATACACACTCACATACCAAGCCCCAGTCACAGAGTACCATACACACTCACATGCACAACCCAAGTCACAGAGTACCATACACACTCACATGCACAACCCCAGTCACAGAGTACCACACACACTCACATCCCCAGTCACAGAGTACCATCCACACTCACATACCAAACCCAAGTCACAGAGTACCATACACACTCACACGCACAACCCCAGTCACAGAGTACCATACACACTCACATACCAAACCCCAGTCACAGAGTACCATACACACTCACATACCAAAGCCCAGTCACAGAGTACCATACACACTCACATGCACAACCCCAGTCACAGAGTACCATACACACTCACATACCAAACCCAAGTCACAGAGTACCATGCACACTCACACATACAACCCCAGTCACAGAGTACCATACACACTCACATACCAAACCCCAGTCACAGAGTACCATACACACTCACATACCAAACCCCAGTCACAGAGTACCATACACACTCACATGCACAACCCCAGTCACAGAGTACCATACACACTCACATACCAAACCCCAGTCACAGAGTACCATACACACTCACATACCAAACCCAAGTCACAGAGTACCATACACACTCACATACCAAACCCCAGTCCCAGAGTACCATACACACTCACATACCAAACCCAAGTCACAGAGTACCATGCACACTCACATACCAAACCCCAGTCACAGAGTACCATACACACTCAAGCACACAACCCAAGTCACAGAGTACCATACACACTCACACGCACAACCCCAGTCACTGAGTACCATACACGCTCACATGCACAACCCCAGTCACAGAGTACCATACACACTCACACGCACAACCCCAGTCACAGAGTACCATACACAGTCACATAGCAAACCCCAGTCACAGAGTACCATACACAGTCACATAGCAAACCCCAGTCACAGAGTACCACACACACTTACATACCAAAACCCAGTCACAGAGTACCAAATACACTCACATACCCAACCCCAGTCACAGAGTACCATACACACTGACACGCAAAACCCCAGTCACAGATTACCATACACACTCAAACACACAACCCCAGTCACAGAGTACCATACACACTCACATGCACAACCCCAGTCACTGAGTACCATACACGCTCACATGCACAACCCCAGTCACAGAGTACCATACACACACATACCAAACCCCAGTCACAGAGTACCATACACACTCACATGCACAACCCCAGTCACAGAGTACCATACACACTCACATACCAAACCCCAGTCACAGAGTACCATACACACTCACATACCAAACCCCAGTCACAGAGTACCATACACACTCACATACCAAACCCAAGTCACAGAGTACCTTACACACTCGCACGCACAACCCCAGTCCAAGAGTACCATACACACTCACATACCAAACGCAAGTCAAAGAGTACCATACACACTCACATACCACAGCCCAGTCACAGAGTACCATACACACTCACATGCACAAACCCAGCACAGAGTACCATACACACTCACATACCAAACCCCAGTCACAGAGTACCATACACACTCACATACCAAACCCCAGTCACAGAGTACCATACACACTCACATGCACAACCCCAGTCACAGAGTACCATACACACTCACATACCAAACCCCAGTCACAGAGTACCATACACACTCACATGCACAACCCCAGTCACAGAGTACCATACACACTCACATACCAAACCCCAGTCACAGAGTACCATACACACTCACACGCACAACCCCAGTCACAGAGTACCATACACACTCACATACCAAACCCCAGTCACAGAGTACCATACACACTCACATACCAAACCCCAGTCACAGAGTACCATACACACTCACATACCAAACCCCAGTCACAGAGTACCATACACACTCACACGCACAACCCCAGTCACAGAGTACCATACACACTCACATACCAAACCCCAGTCACAGAGTACCATACACACTCACATACCAAACCCAAGTCACAGAGAACCATACACACTTACATACCAAACCCCAGTCACAGAGTACCATACACATTCACACGCACAACCCAGTCACAGAGTATCATACACACTTACATACCAAACCCCAGTCACAGAGTACCATACACACTCACATACCAAACCCCAGTCACAGAGTACCATACACACTCACATACCAAACCCCAGTCACAGAGTACTAATTACACTCACATACCAATCCCCAGTCACAGAGTACCATACACACTCACATACCAAACCCCAATCCCAGAGTACCATACACACTCACATACCAAGCCCAAGTCACAGAGTACCATACACACTCACAACCCCAGTCACAGAGTACCATCCACACTCACATACCAAACCCAAGTCACAGAGTACCATACACACTCACACGCACAACCCCAGTCCCAGAGTACCATACACACTCAAATACCAAACCCCAGTCACAGAGTACCATACACACTCAAATACCAAACCCCAGTCACAGAGTACCATACACACTCACATAACAAACCCAAGTCAAAGAGTACCATGCACACTCACACATACAACCCCAGTCACAGAGTACCATACACACTCACATACCACAGCCCAGTCACAGAGTACCATACACACTCACATGCACAAACCCAGTCACAGAGTACCATACACACTCACATACCAAACCCCAGTCACAGAGTACCATACACACTCACATGCACAACCCCAGTCACAGAGTACCATACACACTCACATACCAAACCCAGTCACAGAGTACCATACACACTCACATGCACAACCCCAGTCACAGAGTACCATACACACTCACATACCAAACCCCAGTCACAGAGTACCATACACACTCACATACCAAACCCCAGTCACAGAGTACCATACACACTCACAACCCCAGTCACAGAGTACCATACACACTCACATACCAAACCCAAGTCACAGAGTACCATGCACACTCACACATACAACCCCAGTCACAGAGTACCATACACACTCACATACCACAGCCCAGTCACAGAGTACCATACACACTCACATACCAAGCCCCAGTCACAGAGTACCATACACACTCACACACACAACCCCAGTCACTGAGTACCATACACGCTCACATGCATAACCCCAGTCACAGAGTACCACACACTCACAACCCCAGTCACAAAGTACCATACATACTCACATACCAAAGCTCAGTCACAGAGTACCATAAACACTCACATGCACAACCCCAGTCATAGAGTACCATACACACTTACACACAAAATCCATTCACAGAGTACCATACACACTCACATATAAAACCCCTGTCACACAATACCATACACACTCACATACCAAACCCCAGTCACAGAGCACCATACACCATCACATACATACCCGAAGTCACAGAGTACCTTGCACACTCACATGCTCAACCCCAGTCACAGAGTACCGTACATACTCACATACCAAACCCAGTCACAAAGTAACATACACACTCACATACCAGATCCAAGTCACAGAGTACCTTGCACACTCACATGCTCAACCCCAGTCACAGAGTACCGTACATACTCACATACCAAACCCAGTCACAGACTACCATAACCAGTCACATGCAGAACCCATCACAGAGTACAATACACTCTCACAACCCCAGTCACAGAGTACCATACACACTCACATACCAAACCCCAGTCACAGAGTACCATACACACTCACATGCACAACCCCAGTCACAGAGTACCATACACACTCACATACCAAACCCCAGTCACAGAGTACCATACACACTCACATGCACAACCCCAGTCACAGAGTACCATACACACTCACATACCAAAGCCCAGTCACAGAGTACCATACACACTCACATGCATAAACCCAGTCACAGAGTACCATACACACAAACACGGAAAACCCCAGTCACAGAGTACCATACACACTCACACACAAAACCTCATCACAGAGTACCATACACACATCCACACAAAACCCAGTCACAGAGTACCATACACACTCACATGCACAACCCCAGTCACAGAGTACCATACACACTCACATACCAAACCCCAGTCACAGAGTACCATACACACTCACATACCAAAGCCCAGTCACAGAGTACCATACACACTCACATACCAAACCCCAGTCACAGAGTACCATACACACTCACATACCAAACCCCAGTCACAGAGTACCATACACACTCACATACCAAACCCAGTCACAGAGTACCATACACACTCACATACCAAACCCAAGTCACAGAGTACCATACACACTCACACACACAACCCCAGTCACAGAGTACCATACACACTCACATACCAAACCCCAGTCACAGAGTACCATACACACTCACATACCACAGCCCAGTCACAGAGTACCATACACACTCACATGCACAAACCCAGTCACAGAGTACCATACACACTCACATGCACAACCCCAGTCACAGAGTACCATACACACTCACGTACAATCCCAGTCACAGAGTACCATACACACTCACATGCACAACCCCAGTCACAGAGTACCACACACTTACATACCAAACCCCAGTCACAGAGTACCATACACACTCACACGCACAACCCCAGTCACAGAGTACCATACACACTCACATGTACAAACCCCAGTCACAGAGTACCATACACACTCACATGCACAACCCCAGTCACAGAGTACCATACACACTCACATGCACAACCCCAGTCACAGAGTACCATACACACTCACATACCAAACCCCAGTCACAGAGTACCATACACACTCACATACCAAACCCAAGTCACAGAGTACCATACACATTCACATACCAAACCCCAGTCACAGAGTACCATACACACATCCACACAAAACCCATTCACAGAGTACCATACACACTCTCATATAAAATCCCTGTCACACAATACCATACACACTCACATACCAAACCCCAGTCACAGAGCACCATACACCATCACATACCAAACCCCAGTCACAGAGTACCATACACACTTACATGCACAACCCCAGTCATAGAGTACCATACACACTCACATACCAAACCCCAGTCACAGAGTACCATACACACTCACATGCACAACCCCAGTCACAGAGTACCATACACACTCACATACCAAACCCCAGTCACAAAGTACCATACATACTCACATACCAAAACCCAGTCACAGAGTACCAAATACACTCACATACCCAACCCCGTCACAGAGTACCATACACACTTACATACCAAACTTCAGTCACAGAGTACCATACACACTCACATACCAAACCCCAGTCACAGAGTACCATACACACTCACATGCACAACCCCAGTCACAGAGTACCATACACACTCACATGCACAACCCCAGTCACAGAGTACCATACACACTCACATACCAAACCCCAGTCACAGAGTACCATACACATTCACATACCAAACCCCAGTCACAGAGTACCATACACACTCACATGCACAACCCCAGTCACAGAGTACCATACACACTCACATGCACAACCCCAGTCACAGAGTACCATACACACTCACACACAAAACCCCAGTCACAGAGTACCATACACACTCACATCCAAAACCCAAGTCACACAGTACCATACACACTCACATACCAAACCCCAGTCACAGAGTACCATACACACTCACATACCAAACCCCAGTCCCAGAGTACCATACACACTCACATACCAAACCCCAGTCACAGAGTACCATACACACTCACATGCACAACCCCAGTCACAGAGTACCATACACACTCACATACCAAACCCCAGTCACAGAGTACCATACACACTCACATACCAAACCCCAGTCACAGAGTACCATACACACTCACACACACAACCCCAGTCACAGAGTACCATACACACTCACATACCAAAGCCCAGTCACAGAGTACCATACACACTCACATGCACAACCCCAGTCACAGAGTACCATACACACTCACATACCAAACCCCAGTCACAGAGTACCATACACACTCACATGCACAACCCCAGTCACAGAGTACCATACACACTCACATGCAAAACCCCAGTCACAGAGTACCATACACACTCACAAACCAAACCCCAGTCACAGAGAACCATACACACTCACATCCACGCCACACTCACAGAGTACCATGCACACTCACATGCACAACCCCAGTCACAGAGTACCATACACACTCACATACCAAACCCCAGTCACAGAGTACCATACACACTCACACACAAACCCCAGTCACAGAGTACCATACACACTCACATACCAAACCCCAGTCACAGAGTACCATACACACTCACATACCAAATGCCATTCCCAGAGTACCATACACACTCACATACCAAATCCCAGTCACAGAGTACCATACACACGCACAACCCCATTTACAGAGTACCATATACAGTCACATAGCAAACCCCACTCACAGAGTACCACACACACTTACATACCAAAACCCAGTCACAGAGTACCAAATACACTCACATGCACAACCCCAGTCACAGAGTACCATACACACTCACATACCAAACCCCAGTCACAGAGTACCATACACACTCACATGCACAACCCCAGTCACAGAGTACCATACACACTCACATACCAAACCCAAGTCACAGAGTACCTTCCACACTCACATGCCCAACACCAGTCAAAAATTACCATACATACTCACAAACAAAAGCCAAGTCACAGAGTACCATACTCACAAACAAAAGCCAAGTCACAGAGTACCATACATACTCACATACCAAAGCCCAGTCACAGAGTACCATACACACTCACATGCACAACCCCAGTCACAGTATCATACACACTCACATACCAAAGCCCAGTCACAGAGTACCATACACACATACTAAACCCCAGTCACACAGTACCACGCACTTACATATCAACCCCAGTCACAGAGTACCATACACACTCACACGCACAACCCAAGTCACAGAGTACCATACACACTCACAAGCCCAGTCACAGAGTACCATACACTCTCATACCAAACCCAGTCACAGAGTACCATACACACTGATATACCAGACCCCAGTCACAGAGTAACATACACACTCACATGTCAAACCCCAGTCACAGAGTACCATACACACGCACAACCCCAGTCACTGAGTACCATACACGCTCACATGCATAACCCCAGTCAGAATACCACACACTCACATACCAAGCCCCAGTCACAGAGTACCATACACACTCACATACCAAACCCCAGTCCCAGAGTACCATACACACTCACATACCAAACCCAGTCACATAGTACCACACACTTACATACCAAACCCCAGTCACAGAGCACCATACACACTCACATGCATAACCCCAGTCACTGAGTACCATACACGCTCACATGCACAACCCCAGTCACAGAGTACCATACACACTCACAACCCCAGTCACAGAGTACCATCCACACTCACATACCAAACCCAAGTCACAGAGTACCATACACACTCACATACCAAACGCAAGTCAAAGAGTACCATACACACTCACATACCACAGCCCAGTCACAGAGTACCATACACACTCACATACCAACCCCAGTCACAGAGTACCATGCACACTCACATACCAAACCCAAGTCACAGAGTACCATGCACACTCACACACACAACCCAAGTCACAGAGTACCATACACACTCACATGCACAACCCCAGTCCCAGAGTACCATACACACTCAAATACCAAACCCCAGTCACAGAGTACCATACACACTCACATAACAAAACCCAGTCACAGAGTACCATACACACTCACATACCAAACCCCAGTCCCAGAGTACCATACACACTCAAATACCAAACCCCAGTCACAGAGTACCATACACACTCACATACCAAACCCAAGTCAAAGAGTACCATGCACACTCATACACACAACCCAGTCACAGAGTACCATACATACTCACATACCAAAGCCCAGTCACAGAGTACCATACACACTCACATGCACAACCCCAGTCACAGAGTACCATGCACACTCACATACCAACCCCCAATCCCAGAGTACCATACTTACTCACATACCAAACCCAGTCACAGAGTACCATACACACTCACATACCAAAGGCCAGTCACAGAGTCCCATACATACACATGCACAACCCCAGTCACAAAGTAACATACACACTCACATACCAAATCCAAGTCACAGAGTACCATACATACTCACATACCAAAGCCCAGTCACAGAGTACCATTCACACTCACATGCACAACCCCAGTCACAGAGTACCACACACTTACATACCAAACCCCAGTCACAGAGTACCATACACACTCACATACCAAACCCAAGTCACAGAGTACCATACACACTCACATACCAAACCCAAGTCACAGAGTACCATGCACACTCACACACACAACCCAAGTCACAGAGTACCATACACACTCACATGCACAACCCCAGTCACAGAGTACCATACACACTCACATACCAAACCCCAGTCACAGAGTACCATACACACTCATACCAAAGCCCAGTCACAGAGTACCATACACACTCACATACCAAACCCCAGTCACAGAGTACCATACACAGTCACATGCACAACCCATCACAGAGTACCATACACATTCACATACCAAACCCCAGTCACAGAGTACCATACACACTCACATGCACAACCCCAGTCACAGAGTACCACACACTCACATAACAAACCCAGTCACAGAGTACCATACACACTCACACACATAACCCCAGTCAAAGAGTACCATACACACTCACATACCAAACCCCAGTCACAGAGTACCTTCCACACTAACAACCCCAGTCACAGAGCACCATACACATTCACATAACAAACCCCAGTCACAGAGTACCATACACACTCACACAGAAAACCCCAGTCACAGAGTACCATACACACATCCACATAAAACCCATTCACAGAGTACCATACACACTCACATATAAAATCCCTGTCACACAAACCATACACCATCACATACCAAACCCCAGTCACAGAGTACCATATATACTCACATGCACAACCCCAGTCAGAGAGTACTATACTCACTCACACTCACAACCACAGTCACAGAGTAGCATACACACTCACATACCAAGCCCCAGTCACAAAGTACCACACACACTCACATACAAACCCAGTCACAGAGTACCATACACACTCATACCAAAACCCAGTCGTAGAGTACCATACACAGTCACATACCAAACCCCAGTCACAGAGAACCATACACACTCACATAGCAAACACCAGTCACAGAGTACCATACATACTTAATACACACATCCTCAGTCACAGAGTACCATACGCACTCACATACCAAACCCCAGTCACAGAGTACCATACACACTCACACGCACAACCCCAGTCACAGAGTACCATACACACTCACATACCAAACCCCAGTCACAGAGTACCATACACACTCACATACCAAACCCCAGTCACAGAGTACCATACACACTCACACACCAAACCCAGTCACAGAGTACCATACACACTCACATACCAAAGCCCAGTCACAGAGTACCATACACACTCACATACCAAACCCCAGTCACAGAGTACCATACACACTCACACACAACCCCAGTCACAGAGTACCATACACACTCACATGCACAACCCCAGTCACAGAGTACCATACACACTCACATACCAAACCCCAGTCACAGAGTACCATACACACTCACATGCACAACCCCAGTCACAGAGTACCACACACCCTTACATACCAAACCCCAGTCACAGAGTACCAAATACACTCACATACCCAACCCCAGTCACAGAGTACCATACACACTGACACGCAAAACCCCAGTCACAGATTACCATACACACTCAAACGCACAACCCCAGTCACAGAGTACCATACACACTCACATGCACAGCCCCAGTCACAGAGTACCACACACACTCACATGCACAACCCAAGTCACAGAGTACCATACACACTCACATACCAAACGCCAGTCCCAGAGTACCATACACACTCAAATACCAAAGCCCAGTCACAGAGTACCATACACACACTCATACCAAAGCCCAGTCACAGAGTACCATACACACTCACATACCAAACCCCAGTCACAGAGTACCATACACACTCACATACCAAGCCCAGTCACAGAGTACCATACACACTCATACTAAAGCCCAGTCACAGAGTACCATACACACTCACATACCAAAGCCCAGTCACAGAGTACCATACACACTCACATGCACAACCCCAGTCATAGAGTACCATACACACTCACATGCACAACCCCAGTCACAGAGTACCATACACACTCACATACCAAACCCAGTCACAGAGTACCATACACACTCACATACCAAACCCCAGTCACAGAGTACCATACACACTCACATACCAAACCCCAGTCACAGAGTACCATACACACTCACATGCACAACCCCAGTCACAGAGTACCATACACACTCACAACCCCAGTCACAGAGTACCATCCACACTCACATACCAAACCCAAGTCACAGAGTACCATACACACTCACATACCAAACCCCAGTCCCAGAGTACCATACACACTCAAATACCAAACCCCAGTCACAGAGTACCATACACACTCACATACCAAACCCAAGTCAAAGAGTACCATGCACACTCACACATACAACCCCAGTCACAGAGTACCATACACACTCACACGCACAACCCCAGTCACAGAGTACCATACACACTCACACGCACAACCCCAGTCACAGAGTACCATACACACTAACATACCAAACCCCAATCCCAGAGTACCATACACACTCACATACCAAGCCCAAGTCACAGAGTACCATACACACTCACATACCAAACCCCAGTCACAGAGTACCATACACACTCACATACCAAACCCCAGTCACAGAGTACCATACACACTCACATACCAAACCCCAGTCACAGAGTACCATACACACTCACATGCCAAACCCCAGTCACAGAGTACAATACACTCTCACAACCCCAGTCACAGAGTACCATACACAGTCACATACCAAACCCCAGTCACAGAGTACCACACACTTACATACCAAACCCCAGTCACAGAGTACCATACACACTCACATACCAAACCCCAGTCACAGAGTACCACACACTCACATACCAAACCTCAGTCCCAGAGTACCATACACACTCAAATACCAAACCCCAGTCACAGAGTACCATACACACTCACATACCAAACCCAAGTCACAGAGTACCATGCACACTCACACACACAACCCCAGTCACAGAGTACCATACACACTCACATACCAAAGCCCAGTCACAGAGTACCACACACACTCACATGCACAACCCCAGTCACAGAGTACCATACACACTCACATACCAAACCCCAGTCACAGAATACCATACCCACTCACACGCACAACTCCAGTCACAGAGTACCACACACTTACATACCAAACCCCAGTCACAGAGTACCATACACACTCACATACCAAACCCAAGTCACAGAGTACCATACACACTCACATGCACAACCCCAGTCACAGACTACCATACACACTTACACTCACAATACCAGTCACAGAGTACCACACACTTACATACCAAACCCAAGTCACAGAGTACCATACACACTCACATACCAAACCCAAGTCACAGAGTACCATCAACACCCACATACCAAACCTCAGTCACAGAGTACCATACACATTGACAGGCATAACCCCAGTCACAGAGTACCATACACACTCATATATCAAAGCCCAGTCACAGAGTACCATAAACACTCACATGCACAACCCCAGTCACAGAGTACCACACACTTACATACCAAACCCCAGTCACAGAGTACCATACACACTCACATACCAAACCCCAGTCACAGACTACCATACACACTCAAGCACATAACCCAAGTCAAAGAGTACCATACACACTCACACGCACAACCCCAGTCACTGAGTACCATACACACTCACATACCACAGCCCAGTCACAGAGTACCATACACACTCACATGCACAAACCCAGTCACAGAGTACCATACACACTCACATGCACAACCCCAGTCACAGAGTACCATACACACTCACATACCAAACCCCAGTCACAGAGTACCATACACACTCACATGCACAACCCCAGTCACAGAGTACCACACACACTTACATACCAAAACCCAGTCACAGAGTACCAAATACACTCACATACCCAACCCCAGTCACAGAGTACCATACACACTGACACGCAAAACCCCAGTCACAGAGTACCATACACACTCACATGCACAGCCCCAGTCACAGAGTACCACACACACTCACATGCACAACCCAAGTCACAGTGTACCATACACAGTCACATACCACACCCCTGTCGCAGAGTACGATACACACTCACATACCAAACGCCAGTCCCAGAGTACCATACACACTCAAATACCAAAGCCCAGTCACAGAGTACCATACACACTCATACCAAAGCCCAGTCACAGAGTACCATACACACTCACATACCAAACCCCAGTCACAGAGTACCATACACACTCACATACCAAAGCCCAGTCACAGAGTACCATACACACACTCATACTAAAGCCCAGTCACAGAGTACCATACACACTCACATACCAAAGCCCAGTCACAGAGTACCATACACACTCACATGCACAACCCCAGTCATAGAGTACCATACACACTCACATACCAAACCCAAGTCACAGAGTACCTTGCACACTCACACGCCCAACCCCAGTCACAAAGTACCATACATACTCACATACCAAAGCTCAGTCACAGAGTACCATACACAGTCACATGCACAACCCGTCACAGAGCACCATACACATTCACATACCAAACCCCAGTCACAGAGTACCAAACACACTCACACGCAACACCCCAGTCACAGAGTATCATACACACTCACATACCAAAGCCCAGTCACAGAGTACCATAAACACACACATACTAAAGCCCAGTCACAGAGTACCATACACACTCACATACCAAAGCCCAGTCACAGAGTACCATACACACTCACATACCAAACCCAAGTCACAGAGTACCATACACACTCACATGCACAACCCCAGTCACAGAGTACCACACACTCACATACCAAGCCCCAGTCACAGAGTACCATACACACTCACATGCACAACCCAAGTCACAGAGTACCATACACAGTCACATGCACAACCCCAGTCACTGAGTACCATACACGCTCACATGCACAACCCCAGTCACAGAGTACCATACACACTCACAACCCCAGTCACAGAGTACCATACACAGTCACATACCAAACCCCAGTCGCAGAATACCACACACTTACATACCAAACCTCAGTCCCAGAGTACCATACTCACTCAAATACCAAACCCCAGTCACAGAGTACCGTACATACTCACATACCAAAGCCCAGTCACAGACTACCATAACCAGTCACATGCAGAACCCATCACAGAGCACCCTCCAAACCCCAGTCACAGAGTACCATTCACACTCACATGCACTACCCCAGTCACAGAGTACCACACACTTACATAACAAACCCCAGTCACTGAGTACCATACACACCCACGCGCATAACCGAAGTCACAGAGTACCATACACACTCACATGCACAACCCTAGTCACTGAGTACCAAACACGCTCACATGCAAAATCCCAGTCACAGAGTACAATACTCACTCACAACCCCAGTCACAGAGTACCATACACTTTCACATACCAAACCCCAGTCGCAGAGTACCACACACTTACATACCAAACCTCAGTCCCAGAGTACCATACTCACTCAAATACCAAACCCCAGTCACAGAGTACCATACACACTCACATACCAAACCCAAGTCACAGAGTACCATGCACACTCACGCACGCAACCCCTGTCACAGAATATCATACACACTCACACACCAAAGCCCAGTCACAGACTAACATACACACTCACATGCACAACCCCAGTCACAGAGTACCATACACACTCACATACCAAACCCCAAACACAGAGTACCATCCGAATAAACCTGATTTTTACTTTATTGAAGCGTTGGGGAATTTATTGTTACCTTCGAAAGAAAGTGTTTTGGAATTGTTGGAACCCTCACCATTGTTTTGCTCTACGGACTGGTTTTCGTCTTATTTGGATTCTGTTTTTGTCCGCAGTAGAGCATTCACTCTGTCAGAACTCTATTTTATTCCTTATCTGATTTCTTTCTTGGTTCGAACGGAGGCATGATTGGGGAGGATCAAGTACAGATTGAGTTACCGTATGTACTGCATAACCAACAGGAAGTTCCCAGGATGTCATGTACGGTTTCTGACCGACTGAGGGACTGTCTGAGAGGGAAGGATAATCCGTTGGCATCATTTTGTGGAGCGGAAGTCGATTTAAACAACATTGAAAGCGTGGATTTTAACCGTGAAGGTTTGCGGCTTGCATCGGACAAGCTAGAACAGGATATGTTTAAGTTAAAACGCCTTCAAACGCAAAGGCAACATTTTGAGATATGTATCCAGAGTCGGCTGGTTCCGAGAGGCCTTAGAGTACTCAAAATGCCCACTACGGGCACTTTGTATCCAGACCTACTATATGACTGGCAGCAACTTAATATAGAGGTAAGCCTCAATTATATGAGGTTAATGAATGACTTTTTTTCACCAATGGAAGAGACATTGAGAAAGGACATTAATATGTGCCAACAGAGACTTTATAATGACTATCCTGAGCTAGCTGTGAATAATGCACTTAATAGTATGCTTGATAATGTTTTGCAATATGAGCAAAGGCTCTTGAATCAGAAGAAAGCAAAGCTACAGAGGGATAGTTCTGATTTTAAAATGGGCCGAATTTTTACTTGGCCCAGGTTTAATGGTTATAATAGTAATATTAATGTGACGAATAACTCTGCAGCTCATGTTAATAATTCTGCAGTCAATGTTAATGAGATTACAGAGACATGCACATTGAATGCTGTGAGCTCAGCTGGTCGTTTGGGGAATGTTGTTATAGATGTTTCTGCTGACAATGCAATAGATAGCACTTTGGGTACTGCTGCAAATGTTCATACAGGAGAGAATGTGAGTTCTGCCACTAGCAGTTCAGTGACCCCCTTAGATAGTGTTAAAGGGGCTTGCGACTCTCCTTTAGAACCCACAGTGCGCAGGAAAACCTTTAGTTCTGTGGCAGGCAATGGTAATGTATCTGCTACGGGTCAAAATGGAACTACAGTTCCTTTGCCAGCAGCGACGCATTCCTCTGCTAATAAACTTCCTTTTCCCATCAGAACATATACCAAGGAGGAGAGGGTCCGCTCCAACAGCAGGGGGCGGCACAAGAGGAAGCTCTCCCCGGATACTTCCGTGAATCGGAGTATCAAGAAAATGTGGGAGAAGAACAAGTAGGACTGGAGTCAGTGTTGAATTTATCAAGTCAGATTTTAAATATATATGAGTTACAAGTACTTTCCAAGGGCCTCACTTTTATTCCCAGTAGAAGTAGTAGGCTTGAGGAGACTTTGAAGGATTTCAAATTATTTGTTAGGAATCTCTCTTTAAAAGTTCACTTTAGAAATTCAGAATTTACTATACAGAACAGTGTGCTCAGGAAACCGAGTCTGTTTGTTCCACCTGTTCATCCATTGGTAGCCGCATATAGTAAATTGGTTGAGGACGATATATATCGTATGAGTACAACACACACTCAGTCTCACAGAGGTAGTTTCAACTTGAATCATAAACAGAGAGAGGCACTAGAGGCCATACGCCAGAATCAAGATATCACGGTACGTCCAGCAGATAAAGGAGGAGGCATTGTCATTTTTGACACTGATAGATATAGAACAGACATGATGAATATGCTGATGGATGATATGTATTACGAAGCCATTTCTGAACAAGCAGTGGATAGGATCATTTACAGGGTTCAGTCTACACTTCTCAGTTTATTTAACAATGGCAACATAGACCAGGAACTCTATAATTCCTTCCAAGTCACTCATCCTTTATTACCGACGATCCAAGGTCTCCCGAAGATACACAAGGATCCAGTGAGACCCCCTATGAGGCCAGTAGTAGCGGGTAGAGGGTGGATTACAGAACCACTCTCCCTGTATATTGAAGCTCAGTTAAGACCTTTGGTAGAAGCCAGTACTGTTATTCTTAGAGATACTAAGCAATTCCTTCTTGATTTCTATGAGTTTATTAAATCTACCAGAGATGTAGAGGATCTTTTATGGGTCACTATGGACGTGCAGTCCCTATTCACGGTGATTCCGAAT
The DNA here is from genome assembly GCF_019279795.1 of Protopterus annectens. NCBI lineage: Eukaryota > Metazoa > Chordata > Ceratodontiformes > Protopteridae > Protopterus > Protopterus annectens. The sequence goes on from NC_056727.1 coordinate 217,736,779, forward strand.
ATAGAAGGTATGGATATGATCAGGTCTTTTTTGGTCAGATCAGTTTCTTCCACTTCCATGGACGTAGATTTGATTCTTTCGTTATTGGGGATGGTCCTGGAATCCAATGTTTTTTGTTTCCAGGAACATACGTTCCTTCAGAGGGGTGACGTAGCTATGGGCACTTCTTGTGCCAATAGCTACGCCAACCTGGTGATGGCTGAATGGGAACATCGGCACTTGTTTGAACATGCACTGTATAAGTCATGTGTACCTTTTTATAGGCGTTTTGTGGACGACCTATTTTTAGCATGGAGAGGTACACCGACACTTTTGAATGAGTTCTTTAGGCAGATGAATGAGTCACTTTGGTTTCTCAATTTTACCATGGAATGGTCAGACACAAGAATTCCGTATCTGGATATATATGTAGAGAAGATGCATGGAGGGATGGTTAATACGGGATTGCATCGGAAAACCAGTCATAAGAACATGCTGTTGCATCGTACCAGCATGCACCCGGGCTATGTTTACAAGAACATAGTCCGGGGACAGTCTATGAGACTCTCCAGGTATACACCCATTGATTCTCATTTTCAGTTAGGATTGGAGGATTTAGATGCAAGGTTTAAGGAACGTGGGTATAGTGATAAGGATGTTGGTAAAGGGATGGAGGCCATCACTACTTTTAGAGATAATAGGGCTATGCCCTATTTCTCAGTGGGTGCCTCAAGATTCTATTCAGAAGCAGACATTGTTCAATCTAGTCTGGACGATGTGATATCCAAGGATAAGGTGATTTTTCCTATTTATTACACCAAGGATGTAGGTGCCCTCAAGGATATTTACCTTAGACACTGGCATGTTTTATCTGTAGATCCTACCATTAGTAGATTAATAGGTGATGGACCTAGGTTTGTTCATCGCAATAAAAAGAACCTTAAGCAGTTGTTGTGTTATCCTAATGTCAGCACTATTAGCATACATGCTGATGATAGACACATGGTACCGTGTAACAGGTGCAATTTTTGTAATTATGTCCTGAGTGATCCATTATTTAGGTACCCATATGGAAATGGTAGCTTTATGATACGTGTAGCAGGCAACTGCCAATCTAAAGACATAGTATATTTGGCATCGTGCGTATCATGTCCAGCCTACTATGTAGGCAAGACGAACCGGACACTAAGAGATAGGATACGCGAACATGCCTATCATATAAGGAAAGGAACTCTGTCAAATGCACTTGCTAAGCATACACTAGAACATGGTGTTGACCATGAATTTAAATTCAGGATCCTTGAACACATATCCAGGACACATAGAAGGGGAGATGTGGAAAATTACACTGAGATCCGTGAAATTAACTGGATAATTAAATTCAGAGCCGATGTACCACCAGGCATCAATGGTAAGGTTCCCCTATGTCCTTTGTTAAAATCAAGAAGGATAAAGGTTTTTAAATGAAATAAAATAATGTTCTAACATATTGATTTTTACTATATACCTTTGGGTACAATATAGATTGTTTTTAAAAGCATTTATTGTTATTAATATGTTTTTAAAATGTTTCAGTATTTGATGAGATGTATTTCTTTAAGTTTTATTAGTTTTGGCGCCTTTTTTAAGATAAAAACGTTTGCAATGTTGAATTGATTGTAATTTGGTCTGAAGAAGCTACATTAGCGAAAGCCACCACTATATTTCATCCGAATAAACCTGATTTTTACTTTATTGAAGCGTTGGGGAATTTATTGTTACCTTCGAAAGAAAGTGTTTTGGAATTGTTGGAACCCTCACCATTGTTTTGCTCTACGGACTGGTTTTCGTCTTATTCAAATTATTTATTTATTTGCATTTATTAAACAGGGTAGCCCGTTAATCTACACTGACCTTTTTCAGACTCAGAGCAGAAACATAGTCTAGTTAAGTGACTTGAGTCACACAGTTAAGTAAATGAAGGCTGAGGGAATCAAACCCTGCATCACAGAAAGCAGCTTAATAACAGTTCATAGCTTTAATCCTCCACACCAAATGCCAGGCTGCAAAAAATAAGTAAGTGAATTAAGCCAGGGGTCAGGAGGCACTAAAAGTAACGTGTATGCATGTGTGTGTGTGTGTGTGTGTGTGTGTGTGTGTGTGTGTGTGTGTGTGTGTGTGTGTGTGTGTACGAACATTTGTCTGTGTAAGAGTTTATTCAAAGGACATTTACTGTGGATCAATGAGCACTAGAAGGCATTAAAACCAAGAGACCAGAGCTGATAAAATTATCTGGAGAACAAGATAAAAGACTGTGCTTTGCTCCCTGTTGAAATGTCAGCACTTGAAATAGTGTGTCGACAAGCCAAAAAAAAAAAAATAAATAAGATGAAAACACAGGGGAAGACTGAATCTGAAAAAATGCTCTTCTCCTTTAAACTTCTTTTTTTTTTTGCAGTGGGGGTCAAGCACTCCACACCCTCTGAACGTATGTATACCAACTCTGAAATCATCATACCTCAGAAAAAGGGAATATTGCAAGAAATGACATCTTGGACTTAGTATACATCAGAATAATATTTTGGCCATTCAGTCTCTGTATCCTGACATTTCTCATGGTTAGACACTGCTCATAGAATGTTCAGCATGACCTCTATTCTTGGGTATGATAGCGTAGGCCCAGCCCCAGAGCATAAGTACATATTTCCTGCATGCTCTGATGGCCAAGTGGCACTTAGTGAGCTGCTTAGTAATTTATATTCATGAGCCGCTTGTATATTTTAATCTTTTAGCACCAGTGGTGTGAATCTAGAGACCTTATGTCTGCTGGCTATTAGATTTAAGATTTTAAGAGTTTTAGATTACTTTATTTATGAGCAGTGGAGAAGATACAAGCACCATTGTCTTATCCACTGACCTTACTTTGCACATAGCATAGTGTTTTCATTTGAGTCCCAGTTCTACTTATCACTTGACTAGCCCACTAAACTGTGAGTTGATGAAGTTACACTTTGTATTTATTTATTTATTGTAAAACTGCTTTCTTGTATATCTCCCCCACCTCTCTCATCATTTTCTCTAATAAGGCCTAACCAACTCAGGAAGTTTGAAAGTGCTCCATTAATTGTGTGGAGCTGGTGATATAGCCAACACATTAGAAACAGGGGAAAACAGCTATTTATAGATCACCACTACTCACAAATTTAAACAATCAGTTAAATAATATTTAAATATAAGAAGAATTTATTAAGGAAACAGTATATTATTGTAGTTTAGGTGTTTTGTTGTGAAGCCGTAAACCTGAGCTTGAACAACATTAGTTTCTGCTTGTATACCATGAATCCAAAAAATAATGTTCCAATATTTACAGTGTCTTTTCAGCTGAACTATACAGTGCTACGTGGTATGTTGTGCTGTAGTTTCCCCGCCCATATTTTGGGTAATGCAGTTTAAGTCTTGTTTGTGTTACTACAGTTACTCTGCTTTTTGTTTACTAGACAACATTGTGCAACCTTTGATACAGAACAGGGCTTGCCATTATAAATGTTCATGAACATTACTACATATATATAGATATATATATATATATATATATATATATATATATATATACATACACACACACACACACACACACACACACACAGACACGCATATATATATATATATATATATATATATATATATAAAATATATATATACACATATATACACACACACATATATATATATATATATATATATATATATATATATATATATCACCTGTATCATCTGTATCTCTCCCTCACTCTCTGTTTATCTATCTATCTATCTATCTATCTATCTATCTATCTATCTATCATCTATCTATCTATCTATCTATTTATCTATCTATCCATCTGTTGGTCAGCCAGAGTGGTGCAGTGTTGGCCGCAGTAATGCAGTGGTTAGTGTTGTCACCTCCCAGTAAGAGGTTCTCTAGTTTGATTCTCAGCTGGAGCTCCTTCTGTGCGGAGTCTGCTTTCCTCCCTGTGGTTGAGTGAGTTTTAAAGACATGCAGTGTGTGTGTGTGTGTGTGTGTGTGTGTGTGTGTGTGTGTGTGTGTGTGTGTGTCTTCTGTGAAGGTTTGGTGCCGGGTTGACACCTCGACACCATACAAACTCCATCGCTAATCAATCTGCAGACTGATCTGTCTGTCTCTATCTGTCCTGCTAGCTAGCTAAGCAGGTACAACATTGTGAGTTTTTTTATAAAATATATACACAAACGTACACACATAACAGAGGTATAGCAGGCCAAATTCAAAATAAACAGCAAGAGGATACATTGTACAGTGAAAGGCTGAAGCAATATGTCAAACAGAAGATGACTTAACAAGACTTTGTCATGACATTTCACACTATGACAGTGGAAAAGCATCTGTTTCAAGTTAAAGGCAGATGTGTGAAATTTAAAAGTCACTGGACACACACCACATAGAATGAGGAATTGAAGTCAAGTAAAAAAAAAGTATAGCTAAAAAGTGACACAGTCCAGGAGCTGGAGCTTATTCACCATTTTCTTTCTACAGACTGTGCAAATGTGGTATAAATATATGTAAAGTATTACAGTATGAAAAAAAATCACATAGCAGTCATATGTAATATTAGTTGTCAGAGCTGGAAGAAAACAATATGGCAGCAATGTCATCTGCACCAAAAAAAAACAGTGACACACACACACACACACACACACACACACACACACACACACACACACACACACTGGGGCATAGTCTTTAAAGCAAACATCAATCAAAATGGAAACATTACACAGGTAAAGACGAAACAGTAGCAAAAAAGACAGTTGTGAAAGAGATCCAATGTGAAATCCACTCCCTTCTTCGAAAAAATAATGCAATGTGAAACAGCTGTAAAGAGGATTTGAAATACTCTGAGAAGCCTACAAAGGAGGCTGAAGAAGGTCAGTACCACCATATGTGAAAGGCAACCACTTAAGGGGGATGTTCAGCTTGACCCTACAAAATGAACCCCATAACTTACTGCTCAGTTGTCACCATGCACCTCTTTTATTTTTTGCAGAACTCCACATAAATCTTTTTACTTTCAGCACTGAAGTAGACCCCATACTGCTAATCTCTTCCTCTTTCAACTAAAGTGTCTTTCACAGGGCTGATAATTACTCACCCTGCAATAAAACTGCCTGGTGACATTCACTCCTTTTGAATTATTTCCTAATCATTACATTTCCATTCATGCTTTACTTTGTTAGGGGGGAAAAGAAGGGTTCGGAAAAATCAGACGCAAAAGAAACATTTCGAATACTTTAACCATAAAGTTCTTAATGCTGCAAATTCTTGTGTCAGCAATAACTGTGCCGATTAATATTTTTTCCAGTTAAAAGAAATAAGGGCAGCCTGTTCTATTTATTTTATTGAATTTGAAAGTAAGTATGTCTTGTATATTTTTTAATGTGAAGTAAAACAATAAACGCAAAGATCCGTGCAATACATACAGAGATGAGTTATGTTATAGAAGCTAGTAGGGGTAAAAGAAGCCCAGCTTAACAGGAAATGTTTTTTAGCAATAGTAAGTGGTTCCAGTGGGCAACATTGTGGCTCAATGATAAGACATCAACATCACAACTCCAGGGTTCAGGCCTGACCTCCTGCGGCTATGTAAAGTCTGCATGTTCTCCATGCTCATGGAAGAGTTTTTCCCAGGTATTTTAAATTCATTAGAAAAACATACTGTTGCGGCTACGTTTGTGTGTGTGTGTGTGTGTGTGTGTGTGTGTGTGTGTGTGTGTGTGTGTGTGTGTGTGTGTGTGTGTGTGTGTGTGTGTGTGTGTGTGTGTGTGTGTGTGTGTGTGTGTGTGTGTGTGCGCATGCACAGGTGCACGTGCATGTGCAAAATTACACAGATGACAAATGATAAATAAATCAAGTATGGCATCTTTTAGACAGTGCCTGTATTACAGACAAAAATGGGTAGACAACAGCCCAAAATGTCTGCTTATTGAAAAATTAATGAAATTATTTAATACGTAAATCAGTTAATCAACAGATATTTATAAGCCAATTCATTTATTTATCATGTCATAGTTAAAACACTAGAAATGTGTTAATCAGGGATATGTTGCACTAAAACAATAAACCAATACATGGCAAACACAATCGTGCAAGAGAAGAGCTTTATGGACTCTCACTGCACCCCTTTTTTGTGTTGCTTAGTTTTTTATTTGTCATTTATGCATGTATAGCTACATTTGCATTGTAGTAGTTATTATTGTTGATGGTCATGTTAACAACACTGAGCCAGAGGCTTCTTTAAAGGGAAAATCAGGAAGAAATGCTCCAGAATGCAAAACTGAATGTAATTATGAAGCAACAAAACAGTGTAAGAAACTTCTCTGTGTGGAAGATTTTCAGTCCATATATCTCTAGTTAATCACTGTATATTAATCAGATCAGACAATAGTAGTAGAAGTAGCGAACTTAAACTCGTCTTAAGTCAAAACAAAACAAAAAAAAATAATAATAAAAATATATAATTGTACAGCATTACTAAGTATTTGAAAGTAATCCAAGCAAGGCAGGCAGTCTGTTTCCAGTCGAAAATCCAAAGATTTCCACACATAGAAGTTTCCCACACTGTTTTGTTTTTGGACCCACTACACTTGTTTAGTGGGTTGTTTTGAGACTTTGGGTATACCACGGAGATTACTTGTTTTTAATTATGAAGCAAACAAACAACCTAAACAGCTTATTGTCTGAAGGTGGAAGGAATAGAAGGGAACCAGCGTACCTGAACAAAACTCAAACAAATATAAGGAAACCATGCAAGCTCCATCCAGACATTAAAACTGAGCCCTGGATTAGAACAGAAAAACAGCAGGACCATATGAGAGTGCTGCCTTTTTACCATCTCTGAGGAAGTTGTCTTATCCATTTAGTTCACAGTGTCTGAGGCAGTGCATATTTGAGCCATTCAATGCATTCACTTTATGACATTATTTTTATTTTATTTATTTACCCTTTGTTGACCAGGTTTGTCCCACTAGGCTAGTAGCACCTCTTCAAGGGAAAACCAAAGTGGCATTTATACTACTAGAGAAAATTTTAACCATGGTATCAGGTAACTTCCTCTACTCTTTTTGATAGGTGCAGTGGTATCTTTTACACCCACCTGAGCTACCACCAACTCAAGTAGATAGGACCTCAGTTTAACATTTTACCTGAAGGATGTCACACTCAGAGTGCAGCACCCCCCTTGTGCTGCACTGTATTATCAGTAATCAATCTACCTGGTGTGGGAATAGAATCCACAGCCTTCTGCACCAAAGGTGAATGCACTACCTTTTGTGCCACTGACACTCATAATGCCTTTTTACTCTACACCTGATTTGTTCTGGAACTTCTGGTGGATTTCATATCTTCTTTGAGCTTTGTACTCTGGCCTCATAATAGTTCTTCTGCATGCACATAAACACACACAAACATGCTTACATACACACACACATTCTCATGCACACACACAAGCATGCCAGCATACACACACACACACACACACACACACACACACACACACACACACACACACACACACACACACACACACACTTCTTACCCTTGTGTGTAACCTTTATAAACAGGCTCGTTGTCAATTCTCCCTATCATTTATTTTTCAATTTCCTCTTTATAGAATATTTCATTCCCTTTTTTTCATCCTTCCTTGATGGGCCCTGTGATGACCGTGCCCTGGCCCAGCAATCAAGCAGCCTCAATCCTCACCACTAACACCAGGGAGGTTGTCTCTTAGAAGAGGAAAGGATAACTAATACACACAGTAAAGTACAATTTCCCTTAAGTGCACACAGAGAACACAGTCAGTCTGGGGCTGGTTGCTCCCTTGCTTACCAGGTCCCCAATAAGACTCCCCACTGGCACAGCTATAGGGTCCAGGTCTCAGCCTAACTGGGCAAGCTAAAACCTCCAGTACCCTCTCTGTCCAATCAGTGCTTCACGTCTGTGCCAAGTAGCTGACACAACACACACACACTTTGAGATAAGTATTTATACAACTTCACAGACACTCCTGGGAAAGGCTGACACAAATTCTCCAACTGTGCCCCTTTACCCAGACTATATGGTAATAATTACTGCCACCACCCAGTTAATAATATCAGCTACTAAAAGGCCCTTAAATGGGTGTCTAATTATTACTGTGCGATATTAATATCCAATGGTAGTATGACTAACAGTCAAGGCTTACTTTAGAGTGGCCTATTACAATAACCTCTATAAATATGCAATGTACTCTAGAGCTTATCTCTACACAAATCAGCCACAGGTAGAAGGTTTTTAAAAATATTTAATAATAAATAATAAAAACACAAGACAAAACTACTGCACCACAGAGATATCTAAGAGTTCAGAGATCACACAGAAACTTAAAATAATACAGTAGGACAGGCCTGATTTCAAAGAAAAATATCTAATTAATATTTACTAGCTTTAACTATTCCTACAAGAAATCACAGTGCTAAAACTTACATGTGAGCACAAGGCAGAGTGCTGATAAGCTGGATATCCAAGATCAAAATGCCCACAGTCTCTTCTGAGAAATAGTATTTAAACATTACTAACAAACATGTTTGCTGGGTCCCTCCCCAAATTACATAATTTTTGACACTTGGGTTTTCCCAGGCAAATAAACTGCATTATTTAGCAATCTAACACCTGCACAGAAACTTACAGCAATAGAAGACATTTCATATGTATATCCTAACAGAAACTAGAGCAATAAAGAACCTTCCACATCTAAATTCTGGTCATAAACTTTAGCCTTAAAATAATGGGCATGAAACCTTCATCCAGCCGCAGTGGAGCCGAATTCTAACATGAAAGGGTCACAACATGCTTCACTGGGCCAGTAGAGTGTAATGTTGTCTGTTGTCACATATTTTGCAGTTCCACATTTCACAGTATTCTTTACACTCAATAAACATGCCTGTATTTTACATTTATTATCAAGAAAACATGCCCAACCCAGCCACTGGGGATGCACAAGCCAGTGCATTTCTTTGTGCCGGTCCCAAGCCAGGATAAATGGGGAGGGTTGCATCAGGAAGGGCATCCGGCGTAAAACTTCGCCAAAACATTTCATGCAGTCACCAAGAAAAATGTTTATACCGGATCTGTCGAGGACCGGGTTAACAATGACCGCCACCAGTACTGTTAGCCTACAGGGTGCTGGTGGAAATTGGGCTACTGTTGGCCAAAGGAGGAGAAGAGGCAGAAGACATGGCCGAACACAGGAGGAGAGGAGAAAGGCTTGGACTGTGGTAGTGGGGGCCGGAACTTTGAATGTTGGCAGTATGACTGGTATAGGGAGAGAGCTAGCTGATATGATGGACAGAAGGAAGGTTGGTATATTGTGTGTGCAAGAGACCAGATGGAAGGGGAGTAAGGCTAGGTGTATCGGAGGTGGGTTCAAATTATTTTATCATGGTGTGGATGGGAGGAGAAATGGCATAGGAGTTATTCTGAAGGAACAGTATGCTGAGAGTGTTTTGGAGGTGAAAAGAGTGTTGGATAGAGTGATGTTTATGAAGCTGGAAATTGATGGTGTAATGATGAATGTTGTTAGTGCGTATGCTCCACAAGTTGGGTGTGCAATGGATGAGAAAGAAAAATTTTGGAGTGAATTGGATGAAGTGGTGATGACTGTACCCAAGGGTGAGAGAGTAGTGATTGGAGCAGATTTCAATGGGCATGTTGGTGAAGGGAACAGAGGGGATGTGGAAGTGATGGGTAGGTATGGTGTTAAATAAAGGAATGCAGAAGGTCAGATGGTAGTGGATTTTGTGAAAAGGATGGACATGGCTGTGGTGAATACATATTTTAACAAGAGGTAGGAGCATAGTGTGACATACAAGAGTGGAGGAAGATGCACACAAGTGGATTATATCTTATGTAGGAGGGCCAGTTTGAAGGAGATTGGAGACTGTAAAGTGGTGACCGGAGAAAGTGTCATTAGGCAGCATAGGATAGTGGTTTGTAGGATGACGTTGGTTATCAAGAAGAGGAGGAGGAGTGTGAGGGCAGCACCAAGGATCAAGTGGTGGAAATTGAAAAAGGGTAATTGTGAGGTGGAGTTCAGGGATGAGTTAAGGCAGGTACTGGGTGGCAGTGAAGAGTTACCAAATAGCTGGGTAACTACAGCAGAGCTAGAAGGGAGACGACTAGAAAGGTGCTTGGTATCACATCTGGACAGAGGAAGGACAACAAGGAGATATGGTGGTGGAATGAGGAAGTACAGGAGAGTATACAGAGAAAGAAGTTGGCAAAGAAGAAGTGGGATTGTCAGAGAAATGAAGAACGTAGACAGGAGTATAAGGAGATGAGGTGCATGGCAAAGAGAGAGGTGGCAAAGGCTAAGGATAACGCATATGAAGAGTTGTATGAAAGGTTGGACACTAAGGAGGGAGAAAAGGACCTGTACCGATTGGCTAGACAGAGGGACCGAGCTAGGAAAGATGTGCAGCAGGTAAATGTGATAAAGGATAATGAGAGAAACATACTCACAAGCGAGGAGAGTGTGTTGAGGAGATGGAAAGAGTACTTTGAGGGGTTGATGAATGAAGAGAATGAGAGGGAGAGAAGGTTGGATGATGTAGGGATAGTAAATCATGAAGTACAATGGATTAGCAAGGAGGAAGTAAGGATAGCTATGAAGAGAATGAAGAATGGAAAGGCTGTTGGCCCAGATAACATACCTGTGGAAGCATGGAGGTGTTTAGGTGAAATGGCAGTGGAGTTTTTAACCAGATTGTTCAATGAAATCTTGGAAAGTGAGAGGATGCCTGAGGAATGGAGAAAAAGTGTTTTGGTACCGATTTTTAAGAATAAGGGTGATGTGCAGAGCTGTAGTAACTACAGAGGGATAAAATTGATCAGTCACAGCATGAAGTTATGGGAAAGAGTAGTGGAAGCAAGGTTAAGAAGGGACGTGATGATTAGTGATCAGCAGTATGGTTTCATGCCAGGAAAGAGCACTACAGATGCGATCTTTGCTCTGAGAGTGTTGATGGAGAAGTGCAGAGAATGTTGGAAGGAGTTGCATTGTGTTTTTGTAGACTTAGAGAAAGCATATGACAGGGTGCCTGGAGAGGAGTTGCGGTATTGTATACAGAAGTCAGGAGTGTCAGAAAAGTATGTAAGAGTGGTACAGGATATGTACGAGGGTAGTGTGACAGCGTTGAGGTCTGCGGTGGGAGTGACGGATGCGTTTAATGTGGAGGTGGGGTTACATCAAGGATCAGCTCTGACCCCTTTCTTATTTGCAATGGTGATGGACAGGTTGACAGACAAGATCAGACAGGAATCCCCGTGGACTATGATGTTTGCAGATGACATTGTGATCTGTAGTGAGAGTAGGGAACAGGTGGAGGAGACCCTGGAGAGGTGGAGATATGCTCTAGAGAGAAGAGGAATGAAGGTCAGCAGGACTAAGACAGAATATATGTGTGTGAATGAGAAGGAGGATAGAGGAATGGTGAGGATGCAGGGAGTAGAGGTGGCGAAGGTGAATGAGTTTAAGTACTTGGGATCAGCAGTTCAGAGTAATGGTGAGTGTGGAAGAGAGGTGAAGAAGAGAGTACAGGCAGGATGGAGTGGGTGGAGAAGCGTGTCAGGAGTGATTTGTGACAGACGAGTACCTGTAAGAGTGAAAGGGAAGGTCTACAAGAGGGTAGTGAGACCAGCTATGTTATATGTGTTGGAGACAGTGGCATTGACAAAAAGGCAGGAGTTTGAGCTGGATGTGGCAGAATTAAAGATGTTAAGATTTGCACTGGGTGTGACGAGGGTGGACAGGATTAGGAATAAGTACATTAGAGGGTCAGCCCAGGTTGGAAGGTTTGCAGACAAAGCCAGAGAGGCACAATTACATTGGTTTGGACATGTGCTGAGGAGGGATGCTAAGTATATTGGGAAAAAGATGCTAAGGATGAAGCTACCAAGTAACAGGAAAAGAGGAAGGCCTAAGATAAGGTTTATGGATGTGGTGAGAGAGGACATGCAGGTAGTTGGTGTGACAGAGCAAGATGCAGAGGACAGGAAGAAATGGAAACAGGTGATCTGCTGTGGCGACCCCTAATGGGAACAGCCGAAAGAACATGATGATGATCAAGAAAACATGCCCATAGTTTACATTTATTTATACAGTTGATAGAATTATGTATCAAATTTTATTTGACTAGGCTGGCAGCCTTCACCCATCTCTCCCCAATCGTCACAGACTCTCACAGTTCATCTACTGCCATCATTTGATGCCAGTCTTCCATTTAGCTTTTCAGTAAAGTCTTCTATCCACTAGTTCTACACATCCTTGCTGGTATGTTCATTTCTCATCCAGAGACCATACATTATACTGTGACATGATCCCTGTGGTTGAGTATCTACTTCATATACAAGTTAAATGCATGCTTTTTCAGTTCATTCTATAAGACAGAGATCCCTGCCAGCTATCTTAAGTACACTAAACTAGTCTGGACTGTTTCAGTTGACATCTGTCAGCCACATCTTTCTTTTCCCATCATCATTGTTTTCCTTGCTTTACCCTTTATTACATCATGAACATGCTCTGCCTTATGCCAGCAATTTTTCTCTTTCTTCTTTTTGCAGACATCCTGAGTGCTAGTATTACTTCATTACAGCCACTTTTTCAGTGTGCCCTATATTTTTCTTAGGCCAGTAATGCCAGCACCTCCCTCTGTATGTATACTTTACACTTGATTCACCATATCATAGGATCATAGGAGATTACTAGGCTAATGACTCTGTGGCACTTACAAGCCTAGCTAAGAGTTTATCCTCAAAAAAGAAACCTCAATCAGCACCTGTTGCCCCTGTCAATGAGGGACACAGATGGAATTTCTGGGACAAATTTGTGGTTACCCATCCAGTCATCAAGGCTGCACTTGAAGAGGCTCAGCAACTTACTTTGTTTGACGTGTATGGGGAGTCGATTCCAGAGACGGGGCAGCCTCTAGGAGACAAACCTGTCTCTCCAGCAGGTTTTGTTAATGTCACATATTAGATTTAAGCCTTTCAGTCAGGTACTATGTGAAGAGTTAGACTTACGGATATGGAGCCACTCCAGTAGAGCAGGGTCTGAGATTGCCTTGTAGGCAAGACACAAATCACCTCTGAGCAATCTGTATGATACAGAGTAGAGTGATAGTGATTTGAGCCCATCCACATAGGACAGGTGTTGGAGGCCGTGGATTCTCTTTGTGATGTATTTCTGTGGCCTTTCTAATTGGTGCAGGTGTTTGGAGATGTACATACCAAACAGGGTGACAGACGTCTGCATTGTACAGCACCACAACTCCCACTCAGCCTTTCCTCCCCTTCCAACATTATTGCTTTTAGTTTTTGTGATCTTTTCCTCCTTTGTGCTTTATTTGCAGCCACAGCAGTAGCAGCAGTGCTTCTGCTCACCACAGTCTCCTGTTCAGTTTAAAATTACCCTAACATGTTCTTCTAGTTCATTTACAGTACCTGCATCTCTTCAGCCATTAGGTGTAGGTACTACATGACACAGAATTCCAATTCCTTCTGTATATTTGTATCCCCTGAATATCCTAACCCCTGAGAGACAGTCACTGAGTGTCATTATTCTGCTCATAGCACTATCAGTTCCTCTGAGAAGGCCATCAATCTTCCCACTTTCTTTTACAGTTCCCCCTTCTCCACTTCCATCTGTTCTCTTATTTGAATAATGCCATTTGCCAGCAGGATCACTAGGACTTACTTGCACAGCCATATGGGGTTTTACACTTTTTCCTCAATAGCATTAACAGAACTTGATTTGGTCTGTCTAATGTCATCTGTTCTGCAAGTTCCACCAATACCAAGCTTGAAACTTCCATCTGACCTCCATACCTAACCCATTTTGTCACAGAATTCAGCAGTGTCACTATAGCACCATATTTCTCTCTGCCCACTCAAATTTCTTCATCATTTTCATGAAATTTCCCAGCTTTGTCATGTTCCTCCACAGGTACTTTGTATTCTCCCACACTTGGCCATCTTCGTGAACTGTTCCATTACCCCTACAAACATTTGTAAACGTTTTTACGTTTTCCCTACATGACTTCTGCCATGCTTCACCTGTAATTCCGTCATTTACATGTAGTTCTGTCATTGGTATCTAGCATTCCTTATACTACCTCACTGTCACTTCATGATCACCCAAAACTGGACTTCTCTCTTGCTTCTTATATTTCCTATTTGGATTTTCATTACTACCCTAGTTCATGCTCAGCTATTTTTTTCTTTCCTTTGATCCTGCTTTTCCTCCCATAGTGCTCCCACTGTATCCAGCATCCCACAATGCCACCTGTATTGTCTTTATAATGGACTCAGCCTCCTATAAACCCCATATGCCAGACCTCCAAGTAATGTTCAGAACCAAACGATGTTCCTGTACTCTCTTATCTCCCATCCCCCCCACACAACTTTCCTGTCTTACATAGGTACAACAATGACTCAGGGTTTAAGAACTTGCCTCAGAACTCCACAATATGAGAATCAGTCTCTAATTCTGGCCATTGTATGTGTGCAGTTACATGGTAACCTCATGTCAGCCAGAAGCGTAAGTGACTCCTTGATGCTCTGTCCATTTTGATGTGGTAGTACGCATCTTGGAGATCTATGGAGCACATCCAAACATCTTTCCCTAACAAAGCGAGTATCGACTGTAAAGTGACCATTCGGAACTTGGACTTCTTTACAGATTCGTTCAACTTACTGAGATCCAAGATGGGTCTCAAGTCCCCTGTTCATTTTGGCACCAAAATTAATCTGGATTAAGTCCCTAATCCTATTTGGTCTGTGGGGACGGGTTGTATGACTCTTTTTGAGCAACTTTTGGACTTCTACAGTTGCTGAATCCCTGTGATTGGGTGGAACATCCAGGATTCTTCTGGTCAGAGGAGGAGGGAAATAGAAGGGAATACAGTATCCTCTGGTAATTATCCTTTGCACCCACTTGTCTTGTGTGATGTCGTGCCAGGCTTCTGGGTACAAGGATATACTTCCCCCGACTGGTTCCAGAGATGCACAGTCAGGCCTCCTTTCAGGAGCACTGGTCGGGATAACCACAAAAGGAATCACAGTCTCCCTGATTCTGCGGGCATCCCCTGCCTCTAGGGCAATGTCTACCGTTATTTCCTCCTCCTCTGCAGAAGGAATCACTGTGTGCATCCTGGAAAACCTCTGCAACTTCTTAAACCACATCTTTCCACCCCTCTGCCCTTTGGGATAGGGTCTAGAAGAAATGGAAAAATGGACTCTCATAGCAGACAGGGTTTTCCCTTCCTGTTCGCACCTGGTGAGTGTGTCTTTTACCTTAGGTCCAAACAATGAGGATCCATCAAAGGGGACATTGGTAAATGTAGACTTAAAGACCTCAGCAACATTACACAAGTGCATCCAGGAGTGTCTTCTAAGAGAAACTCCTGAACTCGCTGTCCTACTCGCTCCATCCGCTGCATAAGATATCGGCCTCATGGAGGAGTTGACAATAGAATTTAAGGTAGACATCTGTATGTTAAGCTTATCAGATACTGCTTCAGATACGTTACCTTGGAGAGTATTTCCCAGCTCTTTCAGGAGATCTCTCTGGAGTGAAATGGGACAGGTAGTTCAGCGACCTGAGTGTAAAAGCTGCTGAAGAAAAGACACACTTCCCAAACCTATCCATTGTTTGAGACTCCTTGTTCAGTGGATGGACAGTGGAGAAAGTTTCAGCAAGTTCCTTTCTGGTGGCTGCTGCCACCACCATGGCATCTACTAGCATGCCTTTGGTGAGAAAATCTTTGTCCTGAGGTGCTGATAAGAATTTATTAGGTCTTCTAAGAACTGGTTCCACAGTATCAGGAGATTCCCACACCTTTCGACTCACTAGATCCAAGAGTTCGTCAAAAGGTGGAGAAACCCAAGAGGTGGAAGGTTGAGAACCGAAAGCCTTCAGGTACACTGACTCCTCATCAGAAGAGAAGGTAGTGAGCCAGCTGCCTCTCTGTTTCAGGATCTCAAGGATATCTGCAAAGGGGATATCATCAGAGGACGACTTGGGGGAACTTTCTGACTCCTCGAGGTCAGTTTCTGATGTAATGGACTCATCGGGGAGTCAGCATGCTCCTCTTACAAGTTTTCTTCCGATGGGGCTCCTCAGAAGGATATTCTGGGGGATTTTGGAAGACTGGGGACCACTCATGGAGGGTTCCTGAGGTTGCGAGTCTCCGCTGTGTTGAATGAGAGAAGGTGCTGAGACTGAGCTCGGCACTTTAGGGGAAGAGTGTCAGTGCCCCTAGTTGGAACTGAAGATTCGGGCAGAACACTCCTCATCAGCTCTAAGGTCGACCCCCTCGGCTCCAAGGATGTCCCCCACTCTGAAGGAGCAGAGGCAGTCCTTGGTGCTGAGGAGAAGGCTCCAAGACAGACGTGGGGTGTGAACTCACCTGAGCCAAATCATTGAGAGGTAAGCTCAGAGCCAAAGAAGTTTGGGTCCAAGTGTCCCCCTCGGGCCTGACCAGAGAGCTTAGGACTCTAGACCCCACAGATGGTACCGGAGTTGGAGCAGATATCTGCATCTTTAGACTCACTGAGGTAGCTGGAATCGACCTTTCCAGAGCAAGTGGCACCGACATCTCTGGCTCCGAAGTGCCAGAGTGGCTCAGTGGAGGAACAGTGATAGGGTGTACAGGTACAGTAGGCTCAGAGCTGACTGGGACATTGCCGAAAGTAAATTTTCCAGCGCCAATGTCTTGAGGAGTCTGCACACCATTCTCTCAACGTCCTCATCTGAAAGGTTCCTTGAGGACCTGGAGGATAAAGTGGAGGATCTAGACTGCTGAAAAATTGGCAATCTGAGTGTCGGAAAACCTGATGAAGTTCAGCCGACCAGCTCCGGGACACAGATTCAGTTATCAGCTCCATAACCCATTGAACCAAAACTGATTGCTCCACATCAATAACTTCTGTCGGCACCGAGACCAGTGGAGCTGAAGAGGAAGTAGTCAATTTTCTCTGGCAGCTCCGACCACACCGAGTGAGTGGGAGACCACCTTTTTGTAGATTTAACTTTGTCTTTTTTAGAAGATGGAGACTTGGAACTAGAGGAGGAAGAAGAAGCCAATTCTTCCTCAAAAGAATGCTCTAAGAGACCTTTCAATATAAGTTTGTTCTTTCTCTCTTGATGGACTTGAGGACTAAAAGTATGGCAAAAGGAGCAAGATTCTTGAAGGTGAATAGCACCTAAGCAGTATACGTAAATAGTATGCCCATCTGTCAGGGACATTTTTGGAGCGCACTTGGTACATTTTTTAAATCCAGAAGGCTTGTGGTCTTTCGAATCTTTCAAACAGGATCTACCTCTAAATTAAATGGTTAGCCCCGAAGAAACAAAAGATAGTTAGACAGAGGACTAGGTCCACTAACTTAAATGGGCCTAGCTCTAGAAGAAGAAACAGACTACAGACAGAGGACTAGGTCCTCTAACTTAAACGGGCCTAGCCCTGGGAAGGAAAGAACAAGAGCGACAGACTGAGGACTAGGCCCTCTAACTTAAACAGGTCTAGCCCTTGGTGAAAAATAGCTTAGAAAGAGAAAACAATTAGGCAAAGCCCAAATAGCAAACAAAACCAAATGTGATGCAGGGATACACAACAGGCTTGTGGAAGAGTGGCCAATAAAAAAAAACAGCAGAAACAGAGCAAACAATGCCACATAAGGTCTTAAACAGATACCAGACTATAAACGAATACTAAGTAAGCTGAATACAACTTTTTTAAAAGCTATAAATTGAGTAACAAGAAGAAAAATATTTCACTTAGTTATGGCCAAGAAGAAGCACATCTGAGCTCAACGAGCAGCAAACGAGATCTGGGATATGTCAGCAGTGCATGATGGGATACCTCCTTGCCACGAGCCAACCAGAAAAACTTTGAGCTAGAGAATTGCTGAGTCAGAGCCGAGGTTCGGCTCCACCCAAGTGTAAGAATGAAGGTGAGATAGGACTACAGAACATTGAATTTTCTCTCTCCCTCTGTCACTCTCTCACTCACTCCCTCTTTCAGTTTCCATTACCTTCCTATCACTTTAGTGCTTAGTTCTCCACTTCTTTGCTCAAGAATTCTGGATAGGGGGCATGGCCAAGATGAGCAGAGAGTAGCAGCAGATTTTATCAGCTCCACTAAGCCAACTTCTACGATCTGAAATTTTTGTCTTTAAACTTTAAAACTGGAACTTTTTTTTATCAAACTTAAGATAAATATCTTCTACAATGATATCTAAAAAAAATCTGAAGCAGGCAGATTTTCCAGTCAAATATTTACTTGGAAATATTCTTCTCATCTGAAAATATCATCACGAGCTTTTCAAAAACAAGCAGTGAAGATTCTATCCTTAAAAAAGAAATTCAGACTTTATTAACCAACCTACAGAACTTAACTACTAAAATTGACAAAACTGACACAAAAATTGACAACTTTAAAGAAAGAAGCTCTAAACAGTTGGATTTACTACATGAAGACTTGCAACAACAAAAAAGTCAAATTACCGGTATACAGGAAGTACTCAATGGCATGGACTGTAGAATAAAAGAAAATGAAAACAATGTAGAATTCCTTCTTAAACAAAATCCTTTACTTCAAAACAAGCTAGATGATCTGGAAAATAGATCTTGCTGTAATAATATAAGGATTTTTGGACTACCTGAAAATATTGAGGGCAATAATATGACAACTTTTTTAACATCTTGGCTACCAAAGACACTTGATCTTCCAGAAGCCCTTTCATTTGGCATAGAAAGAGCCCATCACTCTTTATCTTCAGCAAATATAAATAAAAAATCACCAAAATCTGTAACAGTAAGATTTTTGTGTTCATCTGACAAAGAACTGGTTTTAAAATGGCATGGGCTAAAGCCCCAATAAAAGTCAATGAGACAACAGTGCATTTTGGCAATGATTATTCATCTATGGTCATTGCCAAAAGGAAGATTTTTTTTTTACCTCTAATAAAAAAACTAAAACAAGTTCAGGTGAAGACTCACCTTTTGTTCCCAGCAAAGCTAAAGATCTTCCTTCCAGAGGGTGCCAAGATGTTTGAAAGACTTAGACTCTGCCTTAGTTTATGTTAAAAATCATAAAATCCTGGAAAGAATAGAGGACATGGAATGGGCAAGCCAGTCTCACAAGAGAATGGCATCTACCACATCCTGGAAAACATCAGTCAAGCAAGAAAGACTTCAAAACAAATGACTTACCATTGTCATTTATTCTTATTTTACAGTGTCTGAAGCTATAATCTAATAAGGGCATTTCAGATTTAAGGTTTCCCCACAAGGTAAGCTTATTTGTTATTAATTATAAAAAGAGAAAAGAAAGGGAAAAGGAGGGGGAAAGAAAGAAAATAAGGGGGAGAAGGGGAGGAAGGAGGAAGGGGAAAAGGGGAAAAAACTTGGTTACAATATATTTTAACACATGGGAGGAGAGGAGAAGATTGACTGAGTAGAAAGAAAAGATGCATCAAATACCTACTTTTTCAGGTTAATGTGTTAACCTATATAAATATGACTAACAACAAAAAAGAACAATAATTCAGTACCTTTGAAATGTGTAATGATGCCCTAAATACACTTCTTATGTGTTATATTATTTTTAGGTGAGATGTTTAATGCTAGGACCTAACTCAAGTATTCTGAGACTGGTTTATTTGCTTTGTTCCTTTTTTTTATTATTTTCCATTCTTCATATGTCTCATAATGTTTAAATATGATGTTTTATTGGTATTGCTCTTTTAACAAACATTGGTTACCTTCATCTTGGAATAGTAGAGTTATAAAGATAATTAATAGCTTTATTTGAAAAGGAAGGAAAATGAAATGAAAAGGTCTTTGGTTTACTTGTAGTGTTTATTATGCTCTACATTAATTCTGCTTTGTGTATCTGAAAACATACATGCGAGCCCAGCAGCTTGGCTCATGCTATACATCCCACTACGAAGCTTAAACGGGTCAAAACTAAATAAGAAGACCTTTTTTCTGCTGTTTTCCCGCTGGAATCCTCAAAGAAACAATTTTAGTCCTAACTGTCTCGCGCTGAACATCCGTGAGTAGCACTCAACTCTATAACTCTTAGTAGCAGCGTGGGAACCAGAACAACAGGCTTAATGACTTTTGAATTCATGTTGGATCTGTGCGACGTGAAAGCAATAAGACCAACAAGCCAGGAACTTAATAACGCAAACGTGAAGACATGGAAAAGGATTTATAAATACGTGTTATAAGAAGGAAAAGTGAGTTTCACTTTACTTAAACTTATTACATCGCATTCCCAAAGAGTTCCAATAGACAATTTAACTCAAGTCTCTTACCCGATTATTTAAACATTACTATGATCTGTTTGAGTATGTTTAAATGTATGTTGTCACAAATGTAAGCTTTTAACAAGATTGGTCAGTAACTGTTTTATATATATATATATATATATATATATATATATATATATATATAAGAGCCTTTATGTTCCAAGACAACAAAATTGAAGAGAACGGAAAGGGGAAATGGTTTTCTTTAAATGCTTACATACATAAGTTCTTCACGCTATTACTAGATCTATATATTGTGTTTTGAAGTAGGGGTGACGGGGAGAGGAAGGAAAAGAAACTGCTATATCTTTTGGGCACTCGGACAAATTGCTGACCCAGATAACATAACCTTTTACATTACAGATAACAAATGGTTTGGGAATTTGAAAGTAACTTAACCAATGTATATAACTGCATTAAATAAATGAGTATGTGATTTTTTTCCTCTCCCTTCTCGTATTTCTCACACTACATAGTTAATGAGCAATGACTGTGATACAAATTAGCATAATTGTATATATTCTTAAAAAGATACTGTTTATAATGTTTTTTATGGATTTTAATCATATAGTAACTAAGACATAATTCATGTTGTTAAAAGTTTGTCCAAATTTTGCTGTGTTACTCTTCAAGTTCTGCAAAAGAGTGAGAAGGGATTCAAGAGAAGGAATGGGTGATGAGGGAGGGAAAACAAAAGGGAGGGGAAAGAGGGAAGGAAAAAGAAAAACAAAGAAAAAAATATTTTTTCATACACTTACTTAGATGTTAAATGTATGTGCTTTTCCCTTCTATACGAACCATTAATATCTTGACTATCAGAAGAAATATATTATATTGAATCTAAAGGAATCTATAGATGAGATTTATAACAATTTAGTTAAATTACTCAAAGAAGTTACACTCAATA
Organism: Protopterus annectens; assembly: GCF_019279795.1. NCBI lineage: Eukaryota > Metazoa > Chordata > Ceratodontiformes > Protopteridae > Protopterus > Protopterus annectens. The sequence continues at coordinate 217,758,069 of NC_056727.1, forward strand.
TCAACAATCTGAATTCAAGTACTTTTTATATTCATAAGTAGTTGCTGATTTTCTGCTGTTACAGCCAGGGGGTAATCTAAGTGGTAAATGTTACTTGGATTGGGAGTTTGTAACTCCAGGCTGGTCATAGCATTATTTTTAAAAAATTGGCATTGTGTTCTTAATTCTATTGAACATTCACAGCTGACATCTGCTATATTTAATACTCACAAGTTCACCATTCAAAAAATTCTTAAATCTCACCATACCCACAATAGATCACTAATCAAGGAATATAGACCTAATATATCACTTATAGGAGGGGAAAATACCAGAAATGTATTTGAATTTGATATAAGATATATTGATCTAACAATCTTTTACACTTAATATGGTTTCATTGAAAGGTATATCAATTAATATTAATGGCTTAAATAATCCAAATAAAAAAGGGAATTTATCCAGATATCTAGCTTTACATAAATCTAACCTGACTTTCTTACAAGAAACACGCCTATTGAAAGAAAACATAAACACATTAAACATTAGTAAATATATAGTCTTAGCTAGTTCAGAGCATACAAAAAAAAAGAGGAATAGCAATCCTTTGGAATAAATCTTTACCACCACCTAAAATTATGAAAACCTATCAAGATGATAAAGGGATGTTTTGCCTGGTTGTAGTAGAAATAAATAAAAAATGTATAGACTGATCAACATACATTGGATGCCAGGCATAGGTATTAATACAATTAAGCAACATCTAAACCAGATAGTTCTTCAGTCAAAGGGAAACATCATTATTACAGGGAATTTTAATTGTATTCTAAAAGAAAATGAATCTAGTACATTAGGAAAATGAAAACCTCTCAGGCCAAACAATTAATAAAATTTATGGACTCACATAATGTAAAGATATATGTGATTTACTGACCCTAAATCATTAAAATACACATTTTTTTCCAATAGGCATAATTCCTTCTCTAGGATAGACAGACTTGTATTCTCCAGTCAAACAATTAATGACTTAACTAAATCTAAGATCATATCATGCCCATTATCTGACCATAACACAATAGTTTTTGAACTTTATATTAATGTAACATTTAATGTGCAAATCAAAATACTTCCTGCCTATCTAACACAACTAAAAGAGTTTAATGAATTCTAAGTCAAGAAATTCAAAACTTTATGACTACAAACTCTTCTCCTAACATCTTAGACATCTATACATGGGATGCTTTAAAATCATATTTTTATGGGCAAATCAATAGATGGTATTCCAATAAAAGAAAATCTTGGGATAAAAACTTAAAAGAAAGATAAATTAGATTGGTTGCAACTTAATAATAAAGACATACACTTCAAACAGAATGTTAGAGATGAAATAAGCAAATTGAACAATGAATATAGAGAAATATTACATCATAAGATGATGATTTGCTTAGAAAAACATAAATTCCTTGCTTTCTCATTGAACCCCAAACATCTAAGTAATCTTAAAAACAAGACAAAAAGATTGAATAAACATAATCATATTAAAGAGATTTACTCATTATTGAATAAAAAGAAAGTCTTCAATTTACATTATATAATTAACAAATTTAGAGATAATTTTCTTAAAATGTATCAAAATCCAGTTAATATTGAACCTAAAAATAAGATAAAAGAATATATTAATAAAAACATCAATAGTAAACTTAACAAACAACAAGCAGAAATTATAGATAAACAAATAGTATATTCAGAAATCCAAACTCAAATTAGTAAAAATTATTGAATAAAAAGAAAGTCTTCAATTTACATTATATAATTAATGAATTTAGAGATAATTTTCTTAAAATTTATCAAAATCCAGTTAATATTGAACCTAAAAATAAGATAAAAGAATATATTAATAAAAACATCAATAGTAAACTTAACAAACAACAAGCAGAAAGTATAGATAAACAAATAGTATATTCAGAAATCCAAACTCAAATTAGTAAACTTAAACAAAATAAAGCACCAGGTAATGATGGTAGCATACGAGAATTATATAAAATAATGCCTAAAAGTGCTCTCACCCTCCTTCATAAATGTATTTTCTAAAGCTCAGAGTGAATTTATAATACCACCATCCTGGAAATAAACATTTATATCATCTATCTTGAAATCTAAAAAAGACCCAATATATTGTTCTTCCTATAGGCCTATCTCATTATTGAATGTGGATTATAAGATGTTCATGAACATTTACACTGAAAGATTAAGAAAATTTCTACCACATTTAATAGAAGAAGATCAAACAGCCTTTATAGTTAACAGAAATACATTCAACAATATTAAAAGAACTTTAGCATTAATTGATTATTCTCAAAGAAGGAAAAAAGATTTGACTTTGATAAGTTTGGACATAAAGTCTGCATTCGATTCAGTAAATTGGGACTACTTGAATGTCTGAACTTCTCAAAAAAATGTATAAACTTATTAAAACAATTATATAAGGGGGAATTAGCATACATTAAAATCAGTACATCCATATCACCTAATATTCCTATAGTAAAAGGAACCAAGTAAGGTTGCCCACTCTCTCCATTACTATTTACCCTGATAATGGAACCGTGGGCTAATGAAATTAGGAAAAATAAAAACACAGAAGGATTGAAAATTAACACAGAAACATCCTCCAAAATTCAGCTTTTTGCCAATGATGTTCTTATAACTTCAAATGGAGATGCTTCATCTATATCTTCATTATTCGATTCCATAGAATGTTTTCAAAATATCAGGTCTATCCTTCAATGAGGACAAAACAAAAATCTTACCCATCTACTCAAACAAAAATAAAATAAAGGGTAATAACCATAAATATAAACCTAATACTGAACAAATTACCTACCTAGGAATCATATTAGCCAAATACACTAAGACCATAATACAACTAAACTATAATAAATGTTTTGAAAACATACAAGCACTTATAACGAGATGGAACACAGCTTTTTTACAGCAGATATAAGACTAACTTTAATTAAAATGATCATTCTCCCCAGGATTCTCTGTACTATTCAATCTATTTTATTACTATCCACTAAATCACTAACTAAAAAATTGAACACAATGTTGTTAAAATTCTTCTGGACTCCTAAAAGACCAAGACTAGCCTTCAAATATCATTTAAACAGTTGGAATAAGGGAGGAATAGCTTTCCCAGACCTAAATTTGTATTCAATTTTTTTCCATAATCAAAACCATAACTCAATTAATAGACACAACTTACTCAGCCAAATGGAAAAATTACTGGGAAACAATAAGTGCAGACTTAATTATGAAACCACAATTATACAAAGTGGAGTTTTTAAATAATCCTATGCTATGGACATTAAAAGACTACTTTACCGCTTATGTTACACCAAAACATCCAAAAGAAACTATATTTTTAATATCTTAACAACTTTCAGGCATTTTATATATAGTCACCCCATTTACAAAGAATGGATTTTTTTTTTATATTCCCTATAGCCTTTAGTCAAGAAATGTTGTTATCATCTGATCCAAATAAAAACACTACATTCAAACAGAAGGAATTAAATTTTTGGTTTCAGATGATCTCAGACAGAAAAGTTAAAAGTACAGATTTAATAATACAAGAATATGATCTGGACAAATCCATATGGCTGGACATACAAACCTTTAGAGAATTTCTAATCAATAAACTTGATATGATAACTCCAGAAACCAGACAGGAATCTCCTATTTTGATAGACCACTTGGAATTAACCTTATAACGCAAATGCTCATACACAGGCAAACTATCTTATATCTACATAATCATTAGAGAAAAAGTATATGGTTGCCCAGAAAACTTTTGGAACTACTATTATACAATTAATAATGAATCCCCTATGAAACAAGATGAAACAATTATTTTAAAATCAGCAGGCAAAACAACTTCTTCTCTTAAATGGAAATTATATACCTGGATGTTTTTATATAGATCATTCTATACAGCTCAAATCATGAATAAAATCAATAAAAAATAACATGTAATAAATGTAAGTCTGGGGTAAATATAGGATGAGCACACATGTTCAATGACTGCTCTGAAATGAAAATTTACTGGGAAAAATTAATAAATTATTGCAAACCCTATTTACAGATAATTTTACTTTAAATAAATATCTTGTTCTCTGGAACACTCCCATACCAAATTGTGTTAAAAAAAATAAAATTCCCCTTGCTCTTGTTAATACTTGCTGTGGCCAGAAAGATCATTGCAAGAAACTGGATCTTGGATTCTTCTCCAACTTTTACAGAATTCAAGAATGTTATAACTGACATGTCATTTAGAGATTTTGACCATAAAATCATGAACACCTAGGAAAACACATGCGTACAATATGTGGGTAAACTTACAAGATTTGTACAAAAAAAGATTGAATAACACTATGAATTATCACATTTATTCATATTAATGCAAATTTGCATGCGGATGTCTTTGTAAATACTTTTGTTGTTTTATGTTAGTTGTGTTAATCTGTCCTGAAATTTCTTGTTAAACCTATCGAGATTGTTTGATTTTATGTAAAATTAATAAAGCTGTGTTAAAAAAAATTAAAAAAAAAGAATGCTGGACAAAGCCAAAAATAATATAGGAGGTGGAGCAATACTCAAAATTAGGGGTAGTTTTTAAATATCACCCTAATTCACTTAAAACATTAGTAGAGCAACAAGATTTACATCAACATGCATTTTCTGAACAATAAGAAATATGAAACTCTAAGGTTGTACATTATTGAAATGTCAGTAACCCTCAGTGATTTACCAGAAAATCAAATGTTTTGTGATGGAGAGTGCAAAAACATGAGGCATAATCAGGGATGCTCTGCAAAATCAGGGAGAGATAACCCAGGATATTTTCAGGTAATAAAAGGTGTGCCACATTTTGTCCACTACACCCATCAATGTGATATTTAATAAAGCAACAGGTACAGAGACAAAGCCACCCTGGTCACAAGGTATTAAGGGGTATTTGCAGTCAGCTATCTATTACATTTGTAGCAAGTAGATTGCTACGGTTTACAAAGGGGAAACAGTTTTGTCCTCAACTCAGAGAAGTCCTTTTTGTTTATTTTTTGGTCCTTAACTTAGAACTGAGAGAACACTGTATCAGGGAACTGCTTAGGGTTCTAAGCAGGGACATCAAGTTTATAAAAATAAGTTCAGTTTATTTACAGTGATAAATGATACTTAAGATACAGGCTTTTATTAAGTAAAAAATAAATAAATACATAAATAAAAATACAGCCTCTCACACTTATGCTAACAACAGTTTCTTATACCAATATTGATCCATCTCAGTCTAGTCTCACAAACTGCCTGCTGGATTCCAATGACAGAAAACCTGCAGCCTTTCCACAGCTTTTCAAACCATCCTCATTGTGATTGCAACAAGCTTCCTTGAGACACTTCTTCTAAGCATGCAATCCTTTTGCATTCAGAAGTCAATTTCTCTCTGGTACTCAGGAATATAACCCTCTTTTTCTACACAGGCAACATAACTGAATAAATGGTGCTTTAACAATAACCCAGCAGAATCCTCTCTACCTGATACATCAAGATTTCTGTCTCTCTTAAAGCAGCATTTTTATTCATACTGTACACTCAAAGAAGATGCTTTTTATTTGCAATGCCAATTTTATTTACACATGGTATACACAAATATAGCACTGATTACAATATTGGCATTAATTTGGTTAGTGTGTGTGTGTGTGTGTGTGTGTGTGTGTGTGTGTGTGTGTGTGTGTGTGTGTGTGTGTGTGTGTGCGTGTGTGTGTGTGTCTCTATGGTGTATAAAAATACACTGGGGGCCAATTTTATAAAAAAAACTCATGTTTATTTGGTACATTACATCAAAATGAAAATGCAACACAAAATACAATATACTTTGCTTTCTCTGGATTTTCTATATACAAAAAACAGTATCTTAACGGATATCTCCACCATGCTAGTTCAGTCTCATACTGCTCACAAACAAGCCTTCAACCAGCCACACCTAATCAGCCCTACACAGAGGTGTGCACAGAAGGTTTCTGTAGCTTGTGTGGGGGTCTGAGGATGGTGTTGCCATTACTTCTTTAATTTTTCATTCAATCAAATGTCAAAGGTATGCACAAAATGTTGCTATACTTTGTGCAGGAAGTTGGGAACAGAGTGGTCATTATTTCTTTAACTTTCCTCACAAACTATAGAATTGTGCACAAAAAGTCTCAGTAGCTTGTGCTGGTGCTGAGGACATCATTATTATTATTTCATTTACTTTTCTCACAGACCTCAGATGTATGCAAAGAAGGTCATTATAGCTTGTATGGGGGCAGTGTACTGCCTAGACGCAACAGGTTGTAAGGCATTACTGTGATCATTATTGTTTTCATTTTCCTCATATTTCATCATCAAACACATATACAGGTAGCTAGCTTTTGGTGTTAAGGGTAAAGTGATATACTGTTTATATACATCTGATAGAGACAGGTTGAAATATGCTACTGTGTTCTATTTATTCTGACATCACAGGGGTACACAGAAGGTGGCTGCCTATTGAAGGTAAAGGTGAGAAGGCATGTTGTGTATGTGTATGGCAGCCCCCATTTGAAGTATATGAGTGTTGCCATTTGTGCCTTTGCTTTCTTCCCAGTCTAACACCATATTGCTTCCAATATCTTGGCAGATCTATTCAGTGCCAACTTCACTCCCCTCTCACCCCCTAAAGGGCCCATCTCAATACCTAAAGATTTCCTAATTCTGGTAATAACAACCACACAGGCAAAAACCACACTCTGCAAAGCTAAGAATACAGCATCCATGGGACCAGACAACATCCCAGGCTGTGTACTACATGAACTACAAAATAAACTGGCACCTCACGTAAGTGTCATGTTTAATCATAGTCTTACCTCAGGCTTCATGCCCACTGAGTGGCGCACAGCTACAGTTATCCCATTTCACAAGGGGGGATCCACCTTGGATCCTGGGAACTACCGCCCCATCAGTCTGATGAGCCTGATCTGCAAGGCCATGGAACTTATAAACAAAGACATTGGCAACCTTCAAACACAGGAGCCCACCCAGTTTGGGTTCGTGAAGGGCCAATCTTGTCTCCTGAACCTGACTGACTTCTTCAAACCAGTCTCCAGAACTGTGGACGAGGGCAAGGCAGTCCACACAGCCTATCTGGACCTTGCCAAGGCCTTCGACACCATCCCCCACTCTGGAATCATAGATAAACTTACTAAGCTAGGCATTAATCCCTACATCACTCAATGGGTTGCCAGCTGGCTTACTGACAGAACCCACACTGTAAAAGGAGCTGACTCCAAATCCAGCTCCAGACAAATGACAAGTGGAGTACCTCAGGGTTCAGTACTGGGACCACTCTTGTTTGGCATCTACTTCTCTGAAATACAGGCCAACACTAAGGGACTCTGGCTAACAAAGTTTGCAAATGACTGCAAACTGGGAGCCATTACTGAATCCCCAAATGATGTGGATATTCTACAAAAGGGCCTTACAAAAACAGATGCTTGGTGCCAGAGCCATGGGCTCAAGCTCAATGCCAAGAAATGTATAGTTATCCCCATGGGAAAAAACATGTACCCGTGGATTACCACATAGGTGTCAGTACACTAAACACCAAAAGTGTGATAAGAAACTTAAGGACACAGGTGGACAGTGGTCTCACCTTCGATAACCACATCACCACAACAGTCATGAAATCCTTGTATGTGGCACACCTCATCACTAAGGGCTTTTCATCCAGAAAAAAGGAGGTCATTGTCCCACTGTACTCATCCCTCATTACACCCATTATAGAATACAATGCCCCATTTGGTATGTACCTCTCAAGACATCTGCAACAACTGGAAAGGCCGCAGAAATACCTCACTAAAAGAATCACAGGCCTAAAGCAGATACCCTATGCTGACCATCTAAAAAAACTCCAGCTATACTCTGTTGAATATCGTCTACTCAGAGGCGATCTCTGCTTAACATACAAGGCCATGTTAAATCCAGAGCTGTTGGACATGCTACACTTAAAGAAATCCCAATCCTTCAGAGCCACATGCTCCAGGGATCTAAACCTTGTTATCACAATGAACAAAACATGCTGGAGGGATAGGTTCCTGACCAAGAGACTCCCCAGACTCTGGAATAGACTGCCCATACATGTCAAGCAGAGCGCTTCTTTGGCCCTCTTCAAAAGAAACCTTGACAATTGGATGGGAGATAGGAAATTCCCTCCGGGATCATGTCAGTCATGTGGGAAGAAATACCCAGGGAATTGTTACGGCTAGGCTTGTATAGGCCCTAGGGCCGATAGCCTAGTACCAACCTATGAACCTATGAACCTATGGAAAGGTGGCTGTCTTTTAGTTAGTTAGTTAGTTAGTTAGTTAGTTAGTTAGTTAGTTAGTTAGTTAGTTAGTTACTTGGGGGTGAGGCAGTAAGGATTTATGTATACACACGACTTGTTTTCTCAGGTTATTCCGAGCTATTTTTTGTCAGCTATGAACATTAAGTCTTGGAAAAAAGAATATTCTTCCCTGAAAGAAAAAAAAAGACTGAATTTCTTGCTTTACTTATGATTTATGTTCAGACCATTATTGGATCAAAAGGTGGGAAAATGCTTTAAAATGTACCTCAGATCATCCAAACCTCATAGCTTCTGGAGTTTTGGTGACCCCTGAACCCCCCCAACTTAATTCAATTTTTTTTTACATGGTTATTAACACTGAATTTCTTTCCTTAGTCATGATTTTTGTTTATGTCATCATTGGATAAAAAGATTGTTTTAAAAAAGTTCTGAAATGCACCTTACACCATCTGGAAAAACTTAGCTTATAGAAAAAACTGAGATGTAATGTAAAATGTGTTAAAAGGAACAAAAAAGTAACCTGTATGGTTTGGGGAGGCCAGGACTGGGGGAGGACATGGAGAGCACCAGGTGATTTATGCAGGAGAGAATCTGTAGGCCGATAGAGCACCTGAAGGTTGGCAATCATGTGATCGAGGCGTGGAAGCTCAACCCGAACATTTTGGAACTGGACACTGAAGGTCGGAATACTGAACACCAGCAATAGTGAAGCCCAGCTTTGCCCCCCTTCTGGGCCCATGCTACCACTTGTTCCAGTGTCTGGCGCAATAGCATGTTTTTAAGATTCAAAGTTGTGGTCGACATGATGTTTTGTTGGTATTCCAACTTTTGGCGGTGTGTTTTGGTGTTTCTGCTGATTGAGCTTCCAAGCCTCAACAACTTAATAGTAATTCACAATGAAGCCATTCACCAAGAGTGCCATTTTCCCTAAGGCTGGGGCTGTACATGGGGCTGTTAGAATGTAATATTATTGCATCAAAATGCCAAATAATGGAAATGTTTCTTTGTGAGGTGTGGTACACAGGTCTGTCATAAAGTAGGAACATTTTTACTACAGTTCATTCTGTATGTACTAGTCCTAAAGCTTTTAGTAAATGCTAAAATGCTACTTAGAAGGGCTGGTAATGATGAGGTGATAGAATGGAAGTGCCCAGGGAGGCCCTAGCTTGACACTTGTGGTGGACCCTTAAATCCTAACACTGTCTCTACTTCTTTTCACTGGCATACCTCTTTACTGTCCCTGATTTTCAATGCTGTCACTAACATTAGCACGACCTTTTGTGCTCTTTCCCTCTTAAAGTTACTGATTTTGTGACTGAACAAAAATGACTACTAGAAGGAAGTAATGACAGATACTGCCATTAAAGACTTCTTATTCTTAAAAATCACATCAATATAAATCCTATTCTTGTGTTATTTTTTTGATTAAACAATATAAACATTTAAAGCCTGCTTGACTTGCAGACTTCTTCCCAGATTCTTTTTGGATTTGCCCCTGATTTCTGAGGTACAACACTGAGAGCTAAGCTCACTGGTTCTAAAATATGACTTCATAACAAAAAGTAATTCCTGAGGAATAAATACAAAACATATTTATGAATTTTAGGAAGAGGTTTACTGTATATTTTTTAAGAGCATTTCTTCACTAAAAGTCTCATATTCAGTAAGAGAAGCTGTGTGCATGAGTAGTCTGAGCCCGTCACAGATGTGAATTAAATAACATGTGTTTATTGACAGGATGTGACTATAGTTTATTGTTTTGTCTTGCTGGACTTTAAAAATAGTTTTATTTTACAATTCCGGCCTCTCCTTGCATTGTGTAGTTTGGAAAGCGGTTGTGACCAGCCAGGCAGCAGCTATATATGTTATGCTCATGCTAAAAATCTGATGAGGCTGTTTTGACACAGACATTATGTGCTCAACAGTTTTAAAGAAAATCAAGTAACCTGTAGTTATTTCATTTTCAGAATATGCTTTGGCCAGCTATCATACTTATTGTGCAAATACAATTTCAGTGAACCTTTATACTGCAAAATAATTTGTATATAATGTTTTTGTGTATGTTGTGGGAAGTTTAAACTTGGCAGAAGGTGTTACATGACTCAGAAATAAGCTTAATATCAAACTGAAAGTCTGCTGGACTCAAGCAGACATTTCATGCAGTCTAATGATACAGCAAGAGTTTCAAATGCACATTCTGGGGACTTTGCTAGGCAACAGCAGTCTTGAATGAGAAAAATGTCTCTAGGGAACTGCTTAAACATATTTCTTAGTCATCTGCACAACCTGATTATTAGAAATTCAGGACAGAAACAGTGCTTCACTTTCCTCTTAGAAATTATTTGGTTCCAGCATACCATGATTATTGTTGTGTTTTACTCCTCCCATTCCTGTATTTTGTATTTTTAAGGAAGTCCTTTCTTATTTGATCTGTAGATGAATAAATTCAGGAAAACAATGAATTACCTCCATTAGCTTGGATATATTTGAAATTAATGTGGTATTTCAGTGGAAGGCTGTGCACAAACCAAATATGTCTTATAACTTTATTCCATCTATTGCTACATAAATCTCCTTGTAATCATTTTAATATGCATTTTTGCTTGGTATACTTGAGAGAAATCATAAGAACTAGATGACAAACCTGAGAATTTTTAAAGGTATTAAAAAGTTTTTTTTCTTAACTTGAGAAATATGACTAGTGGTTCTATTCTCAGTTCTTCAAGTTAGACTAGATTGACTTTAAATAGTCTATTAGTACTTAATAGAAACATTTTTTCTTGTCAACATTCATAGACTTGTACATTAGGTTTATGACCTACAGATCTTCAAGAAGCTTGAGAACTTTTGTAACCCATACATACTCTTTTTTCACGGACAGACACTAAAATTAATTTGTGCATACATTTTTATATAGAGAAATATCAAAATGCATTTGTTTATCATGCTATCGTATGCTACATAATCTCATTGTCTACAACATTAACTGGGAAAGTGAGGTGACAATGCCTACTTTTTTCTTCAATAAGTTACAAACTTGAGGGAGGGGAAAGGACTGGGGAGACCTGCTGGTTAACTTTGAAGCAGCAACTGGCTTGGCTTGTCAATGACAATCATAGCTATTTTATTTCCCTGATTTTGCACTATGTCCTTGATTTTGTATAGTATTGTTGATCTGTTCCTCTGGGAGTTTTCTGGTTCTCTGCCATATCATTGAGAATTTCAGTCATTATGTAATGACAAATGTTTAGTTTCAGACTTCGTACTGTTTAGTGAGAACATGCTAATGTAAAAGCTGTTATTCTGGCAACTTTCAAAGTATGTAAGAGTAATGTTTAAAATTTACTTTTAATTTGCGGCTTCTGTCCCCTTTTATTTTTAGGCTTTACCCCTGATTTATGGCTTAAGAGGTTGAAAACTATAGTGGCAATCATTAAAATGTTTATTGCCTTCCACCTGCTGCAGGGCAAAGCTCAGACATTATGCATATTTCCTCTCATTCACAGGCTGACTCATTGAGCACTAAGGCAATGCAAATGAGAGAAAACTCAACTCACGTAACAGGGTTGTGACATTGTTCATTCAGTACTGCTCAGTCTAGAGAGAATCATGAATAAGCAAATCATATCATCTGCTATCTGCTGTTGCTGGTCAAGACAGCTTTTCTGAAAAAATAAACTAGGCTTAAAGTTTCAGAATAGTAATCCTGGCTCCCTTTAATTAACTACAGCTTCTACTGACTGATGGTTTGAGTATAGTTCATATCACTGTTGTGCTTCTTTATAGGAGAAATGCACATTGTTCAACTTTTTAAAATTCAAAATGGAAGAAATGGAACTGAGCATGCAGTGGTGTGCATATCTCTCAACTGTCCCTGATTTCACAGAAATGTCCATGATTTTGCTGTCTATTTCTGGTCTGCTCCTCAGAAAGTTTGTGGCTTTCTGGCAAATTGCTGAATATTGCAATTACCAAATAATGACAAACATTTGAATTTCAGACTTTAACTCCTTCAGAAAATGTGTGTCATCTAAAATGTGTTACTCTGGCAACTTTCTAAACATGAAAGAGCAATATTTACAGTATGTCCCTATTTTTGGGGAATTTGTCTCCCACTTCTTTTTGGTTTTGTCCCTGATTCTTGAGATAAGACCTTAACAAGTAGTCTGTGATAAGAAAGGAGGATGCTATTGCTATACAGCATTGTCTTCTTAAGTTCTTCTGTGTAAGTGTTTGCAATTTTGGAGAGCTGGCTATTTCACTATATCATTATAGGTGATAAGTTAGCAATATCAGCTTAAGCTTCAAGCTTTTTTTTCAGAGAATAGTCAATTGAACAATAAAACTGTCGAGAAATGTGACCAGGAGTAAGTTGGGAACTCTTCTGGTTTTATTGACAAGTGTTGTGCTGTCTTTAATATCCATGTGAACATAAATAGGTCTCTCAGAAGGGATCTTGAGTCAGTTTAATCTCAACTTAGTTGAAAACCGTACATTTGAATGTTGAAAGAGAGATCAGCTCTGGCAAGATCAGGATGTTTGTCAAAGTAACTGAACATCAGCACAGGGATACAGTGTATGGTATTGCCATCTCATAGCACTTGGCACTGGCTAAGCTGTTGCTTGTGGCATTTTCTGTCTGGAGTCTTCATTCCCTGCCTTTCTCTGTGTTGGTATATCCATATGCTCTGGTTTCCCCAACACAGCAAATGCATACCTGTAGATAAACTGGCATTCCTCCAATTAGCTTATAGGAAAGCATACAGAGGTGTGTGTGTGTGTGTGTGTGTGTGTGTGTGTGTGTGTGTGTGTGTGTGTGTGTGTGTGTGTGTGTGTGTGTGTCTATCTTATGACAGACCTAACTTGTTGTAGGCAGTGTCAGTATGTTTGTGTGTGTATAAAAATATTATCATAATTCTTTAGCTGAGGGCACACACAATATTGTCAGATACATATATAAATCTTCTAGGTAGCAGTAAGCAAACACAAAAACATAAAATGCATTGCAGAACATCATAGGATCATAGGAGATTACTAGACTATTGGCCCCAGGACCCTTATAAGCCCAGCCAAGTTCAACCCGTGTTCCCAAGGGTGTCTTGCTCAAGCAGACACTAAAATCAGCACCTATTGCCCCTGTCCAAGAGTGACACAGGGTGAACCCCCAGAGTGAATTTCCAGTTACCCATCCAATCATCCAAATAACCCTTAAATAGGGCCAATGAGTTGCTTTGTTTAACATGAATAGGAAGTTTTTTTCCAAAGGTGGGGCAACCTCTGTGAGACAAATCTGTTTCTCCAGAAAGTTCTATTGATGTCACATACCAGGTTAAGGTCCTTTGAGCGAGGGAACTGTGTGGTCATTCACTGAAAGGATATGAATGCCCCAAGCTTCTGGGGGCCTGCTGGTCCCCACACCCCAGGCTGTATAAATGGAGTTTGACACAGGCTCTGCTCTGCTGTGAACCCCATCTTATATAATACCTGCCCTTATTAGAGATGTGCACAGAAGCTTCTGTGGAGAACAGGAGCCAGTGCAATTATTACTTCTTTAATTTTCCTCATAATCAAACCACAGAGGTGTCCAGGGAAAGTTACTATAGGTTGTGTGCAGGGCCAGGAAGAGTGCAGTCATTATTTCTTTAAATTTCCTCATTAACCTCAGAGGTGTGTATACAAAGTATATATAGCTTGCTTGGGCAGTGTACTGTCTAGGCGTAACAAGATGAAATACATAACTATAACTGTTATTCTTTTCACATTCCTCACAATCAGACACCTGGCATCCATACAGGTGTCTGTATTTTGGTGCCGAAGATAAGAACACATGCTGCTTATATACTTCTGACAGCAACAGGTTGAAATATGCTAATGTGTTCTATGTGCTCTTTCAGTTTTGTCCCAGTCTTGCCTTCAGAGGAGTACACAGACAGTGACTATATTTTTCAAGTAGGGGGTGAGGAGGCATGCCATAAGCAGACACTTAAAGTATACGACTTTATCCATTTGGGCCTTCACTTACATCTCATCCAACACCAGAAGGATACACATAATCTTTTGGCGGTTGGGGTAGTGAGGCAGGCACTATTCCCAAATATTATTTATGAATCCTCACAAGCATTTGTGTTTTTTTTTAATGTATTGTGAATTACTAGTTTGTCCGATTTGAACATTACGCCTTGGACACAACTTATTTCTTTCATGAAAGAAAAAAAATAAGACTCAATTTCTTTTCTTACTCAATATTGTTGTTTGGGCAATCATTGGATCAACATATTGGGAAAAGACTTTGAAATACACCTTACAGCATCTATCCAAATGGCCCCAACAGTTGTTATAGTGTAGCCATGGCCAGTTTGGGTATGTTGAAAGCATGCAGGAAAAATGAAAGTCAAACAGCAATGCTTAGTTTCTTTCCTTTATCATGATTTTTGTTCAGGTCATCGCTAAATTGAAAAGATTGCAAAAAAAATTTCCAAAATGCCTAAAATGCACTTCAGAGCATCTACAACCACACGGCTTATAGGAGTCTAGTGGCCCCAGAGACCCAGCCTAATTTAGTTATCTCCTCTTCAGTTATTATACTGCAGTTTTGCCCATTTAGTGTGTGTTGAAAGGATGCAGAAAAAAGCTAAAGAGTAGAGTCTGAAAAAGGAAGGAAAAAAGTAATTGTTTGCAGCAATGTGAGATGTTTATTAATAGTACTTGGGGGGAGACAGCTTCCTTAGATTTGCACCTATGGGGAAATGTGCATTTTTATTTGTAAACATAATCATCCCATTTAATAACGTTTCATTAAAGCATCTGCTTTCTATAGGGACAACCAACTATGTTATTCTAGTTTATATTTATAACATATTCAGGTTAGCATGTAGGTTGATATTTCATGTAGGATGTGAGTCTTTACATTTATTTAAACCACTTGTGACTTAAACTGGGCAATATGTTTTGATATCAATGTGCTTGAGAAATGAACCCTAAAATGGGGAACAAAATATGTTTGAATGTGATTCATAGATGGAGCTTTAGATTTTACTGTTTTGCTTTTTGAGAACATATCTAACACCTCACAACCTTTATTTCAAAATATGTATTTTCATTTTAATGAAATTCATTTTTTTTTGCAAAATGTACTGACAAAGTATATTTATAGTAAGCAGATGGCATAAACGCCTTCTTAGAACTTGCATTTATTTTGTAGGGGAGAAGTACTCTATTAATAATTTGATGCACAGCATTTTATTGCCAGCCTTGTTATTACAAGTTTAGTGCATTTTTCATAAACAAATCAATTAATGTCATAATATATGGTAAGCAAGCAGGTAATCATTTCCTACTGCATATTAACATTAACTCCATTTTCTGTTTGACTATACAGTATGGTGGGAGTGCAGTATGGAAATATAGCTCCACTGTGTACAATTTATAAACTCCTAGATATACCCCTGCTTACATGTTTGTCTATCTGTCTATTTATGTTTATCTTCTGTATATTTATATAACTATATATAGTAGCATACTGGTGACTAGTCACTTAAAGGTCGATAGCTCAAAAACAGGAAAAGACGGGAACAAAATTATTGAGGGACAGCTGCAAACATACTTATTTAAGGGCTAGTGCCTGCTAATGATCAGATTCATGAACTTTGTGATTGAAGACAGTCCTGGCAAGATACTAGAAGGAAGAACATGTATCAGAATGGTATTAATCCAGGCAGTGTTTTTGTGAGGGGAAGGAGATTATATCCTTTACAGAAGAAACCATTTAAATATGTTTCAGCTTGTGAGGAAGTGCCAGGAGAAGGTACTTCAGATTAAACTTTACTGTGAGGAAGTATAAAGTACAGCTTAGTTCTGTCTTGGGAGGCATCTGTAAGTAATGTGCATTTATTTTTGCTAGCTATTCTGACAAGGCCCTGCATTTGATCGTAAAGAAACACTGCACATGCCCTGAACTGTGTAAAGCCTGCATGGTTTGAATACTTACCAGAGAAAGAGTTTGAGACTGTTGACTGAAAATATTGCAGGCAGATATCTTGTTAGTCATCAGAGATGCAGCAACTGGTCAGTGTCTGCTTTACCGTCAGCAGCAGATTTTCACGTTGGTGAAACAGCCATCTACCTCACTGGAAATAGTCCATTACAACCCTGAAGAAACTCAGATCCCTTCTGAATGCATAGCAAATGTCATTTTGAGCTCACTTGTAAAATCAAATAATGACCATCAGCATATCTTGGTAAGTCACCTCACAGCAAGAGGTTCTCTGGTTCGATTCTCAGCTGGGGTGCCTTCTGTGTGGAGTTTGCATGTCCTTCCTGTGGTCACGTGGGTTTCCTCCGGTTTCCTTCCACATCCCAAAGACATGCTATAGATGGATTGGACACTCTAAATTGGCCCTAGGTGTGAGTGCGTGCATGTGTGTGCCTTCTGTGGAAGGTTGGGCACCGGGATGGCAACTTAACACCATAAAACTCCACTGCTAATCGTTCTGCAGACCATTGTTCCACTGTGGCGACCCCTAACCAGGAAAAGCCAAAAGAAGAAGAAGAGGAAGAAGCATATCTTGGTAATTATTGATTAAGCACAAAACTTCCTGAGGCAGCACACCTGTGAAGAGTAGCAAACGAGTTACTAATACTCTTTTCAGGATGGGAATTCCCTGAGAATGGTGTATTCATGACCATAGTGATGTATAGACTTTGTTAGTGTTTTAAAGTAAAACAGCTACCACCTGCAACAGATGTGCTAATTGAACACTCTAACCAGACTTTAAAGTCTGTGTTATGAAAGACTATAGTTACATGGGAAAAACTGGGACTATCTGATGTCATATCTTCTGCTTGCTGTAAGAGAAGTACCAAAAGTCTCAGCTGGATTCGTGATATTTAAATTGCTTTATGGCAGACATCCCCAAGGTTTGCTAGATATTTGAAATTGTAATAGGGTATTTTACAGATCTGCACAACAAATTAAGAATGGTAATACTTGTAGTAAGAGAATATACAGACAGGACAGAGCAGGCACTATAGAGAACACATAACAGAAATACTCATCTGATAGGGTTGAAATAAAAAGGCAATATACGTATTTTAGTACCAAGTACTGAAGAAAAAGTTCCTTGAAAAGTGTCAAAACTCTTTTGAAGTAATGGAGAAAGTAAATGAAATGAATTATAAGATAAAACAGATATATCACACAAATGTTCTGAAACCACAGAGATAAACTGTAGTTTCTGTAGTAAGCATGTCTCCAAGTAAAGTTAGGGTTCTCAAATGTATGTCCTGAAGTCAAAATAGTGGAGACAATATCTAGCTGGATTTCAGAGGCAGGAAGTGAAAGAATCTGTGCTCAGGAATTATGACATCTTCTTTGAGCTCTCCCTGGTAAAACCTTAACAGCATATTGAAATTTGTTTCACATCCATTGCCTAGAGTGGAAGAATTAACTGAGAAATTGAGCAGAGTTAGGTTTTGCCCATTTTAGACTTAATCAAGGGATACTGGCAAAATATGCTTAATCTGGTCAACAAAATTTAAATAATATTTGGTGAAAGGGCAAGTGGTAAGATTGGCAAGGATAGTCTCCGATGACACTGAGTTTAGACAACAAAGTATTATTTTAAAAGATATGTTCCTTAGAAGAGGTTACCCTACAGTTTTTTGAGGGCATCTTCCAGAAAGTAGAGATCAAAAGACACAATGGGCATTTTGCTCCCCTTTTAGGTGTGGAGGGGGGGGTCAGATTAACTGAAAATGACCCTTTTGATGTTATCGATGGAGGGGACTTTAATAGAGCTTTGATTTTAACATACAATACTGACTTCCATAATGTTATATCCATTACTGAGAAAAATTAGTGTGTGTTTCAAGCTAACACTGAATGGGTAAAAACTGTAGGAAGTGCACCTAAAACTGTATATAAAAGGACTCTTGTATAAAAAAACATGGTGGAAAGGGAGAGTCCCTTAACAACATGTGGTAAAATGTCTAAGTGCAGTTATTGTAGCCAATGTAACTACATACTTGAGGATGAAATGTGGAGTTAAAAAACTATGGACAGATATATTTAAAAGGGAAATATAATTGTAGCTTGAAGGGAGTTGTATACCTAGCTCTGTGGCATACCCGTTTGGCATTCTACGTGGGGAAGATGAAAGGTTGTTTCAGAACCCGTATGTACCAACATATATACAGTATAAAGAAAGGAGACAGGAATGATGCACTATTCAAGCATATTGAAGTCAATATACAACATGTATTTAAATTTATAATTATTGACCATGTGCAGGAAAGTCTAAGGGTAGGTCATATTATGAGATATTAGAATTTAAAGAACTGCAGTGGCAATTAAAAGTTAATGCCACAGAATTTCCTGGGTTAAATGATGTATGTTCTATTGGTAGTATTTTAAAACTAAAAGCAGGGGCTGAATTTTAGACTCTTAAAGAAGGAATGGGTTAAAAGCATTTAAGTGGAGTTTTACAAGGATTTTTTCATTGGTATAGATTTTTGGGTAGTTTAAAATATTGTATATATATGTATTACATTGTCTGTATTTTGAACAATTTTTCCATGTAAAAAAGTGTGGAAGGATTTTCTTTGGTTATTATGGGTTTTGACTGGTTAATGTTTTACCTAATCAGTTTGTTTGGTATGGTATTTATTGGTGCTGTTCATTTTAATAGCTATTCTGATGAAGTCCTATTCACTGTTGGATGAAAGCTCTTAATAAAATTAATTGCGGTGTTGTCTTTGGCTCTGGTCCTAGTTTGTGGGTTATTAAATTTAAATAAATGCATAAAATTCCAATTAGTCCCAGATGCTAAGGATACAATGATTTTTTTTCCACACTAAATGTACTATTCCATCATCAAACACTGTCCTTTTGTCTCCATGGAGCACCTGCATATTCTATAGGCTGACAGGTAAAATTCTTAGACCCTGCACCAGATAATGTAGCAGCCTACCTGGATGACATTGTAATATTCTTGGAAGATTGTGAAAGCCACTTACCCAAAGATCAAGCCATTTTTAATTCTCTGTATTAAGCTTAACTGATGGCTATCCCAGCTAAGTGTAAGTTAGGTATGGCAGCAATTCACTCTTTGGGCTATGTAGTGTGCTAAGGGCTTGTGAAACCACAGGCTGAAAAAGTGGAAGGAGTGAAAAATTCGACCACACCAACCGCTATGAGACTAAGCAGCATCTTGAACTGCTGAATAGAGGCTGTCTACCAAGGTTCATAGGTTCATAGGTTCATACTAGGCTATCTGCCCTGGGGCAATTATAAGCCTAGCCCAATTCTGTATGGCTTACGCCACCCCTTGATTTGAGTATACTGTGCCCTTTTTAAGGTTTAGTTTACTGTGCCTCTGTCTAATAGTGACACGGGAGTAATCCCTGGGACAAACCTATGATCCCCATCCACCTATCGAGATTCTTCTTGAAGAGATTCAGTGAGGTGCTCTGCCTCACATGAACTGGAATTCTATTCCAGAGCGAAGGGAGCCTCTGGGTTATGAACCTGTCCCTCCAGCAAGTTCTATTTATTTCTGTGCTGAGGTTCAAGTCCCTCGAGCATGTGGCTCTAAGGGATTTAGATTTACTGAGGTGGAGCATGTCCATTAATTCTGGATTTGACATAGCTTTGTATGTCAGGCATAGATCGCCTCAAGTAGGCGGTATGCAACTGAGTAGAGCTGGAGTTTTTAACCGAGCAGCATATGGCATCTGTTTGAGACCCTTGATCCTCTTGGTGAGATACTTTTGGGGTCTTTCTAATTGCTGCAGGTGTCGGGTAAGGTACATCCCAAAAGGGGCATTGTATTCTATGATGGGCCTGATGAGGGATGAATAAAGCGGCACGATTACCTCTCTTGATCTAGATGTGAAACCCTTCGTGATGAGGTGGGCTATGTAGAAGGTCTTTCTAACCACTTTGGCAATGTGGTTTTCAAAGGAGAGATTGCTATCAACTTGGGTCCCCAGGTCCCTAATAACTTTCTCTGTACTTAATGGGTTTCCGCCTATGTGGTAATTTGTGGGCACATAGTTTTTGCCAAAGGGTATGACTATACATTTTTTGGCATTTAGCTTTAAACCATGGCGCTGGCACCAGTTATCTGTCTCTGTGAGACCTTTTTGAAGGATGTTTGTGTCAGCTGGAGAGTTGATTATGACACCCAGTTTGCAGTCGTCTGCGAACTTGGTGAGCCATAGTCCTCCCATGTTTGCCTGTACCTCGGAAAAGTATATACCAACCAAGAGTGGTCCCAGGACAGAACCCTGTGGGATGCCACTTGTGACTGGTTTCGAGTCTGACATGGCTCCAGCAACTCTCACTCTGTGGGTTCTGTCTTTGAGCCAGTTTGCGACCCATCTTGTGACATAGGGGTTTATATTTAAGCTGGATAGCTTATCTATGATGCCCGAGTGGGGTATTGTGTCAAATGTCTTTGCAAGGTCCAGATAGGCTGTGTGGACTACCTTCCCTTCATCTATGGTTTTGGTGACTGTTTCGAAGAAGTCAACCAGGTTCAAAAGGCAGGATCTGCCCTTGACAAAGCTGAACTGGGTAGGATCTAGTGTCTGTAGGTCCCCAATGTCTTTGTTTATGAGCTCCATGATGATCCTCTCCATAGCCTTGCAGACTAAGCTAGTCAGGCTTATGGGGCGATAGTTTCCAGGGTCCGTAGAGGCTCCACCTTTGTCGAGTGGGACCACTGTTGCTGTACGCCATTCTGTGGGCACATATCCTGTAGTGAGGCTGAGATTGTATAGCTGTTTTATTTGAGGGATTAGTTCCTCTTGGAGTTCATGTAGGATGCAACCTGGGACGCCATCTGGTCCCATGGAAGCAGTGTTTTTTGCTTTGGAGAGGGCAGCCTTCACCTGAGCATCAGAGATGTTTGGGAGGCAGCCCTCTGCCGGGATAGATACTTGCTCGTTTGGGGGGAAGGGGGTGGAGAAGTTTGCACTGAACCTGTCTGCCAGGATATTGGCGATGTCTGTGGCTTCAGTGTATTTTTTGTCCCTTAGAATCAACTCAGAACAAGTCTGGGAGTTGCATCCCAGGTTTCTAACATAACTGAAAAAAGCCTTATGATTGTCTTTGGTGTCCTGTGCAATTTTTCTCTCGAAGCTGGCCTTGGAGGATTTTATGAGGGATCGTAATTTTTTGCTAGTACTGATCAGAGATGCCTTCCCTATTAGGGATGTTGCTCTATCATGTAGTAGCTTCCTCCTTCTGTTGTACAGTTTATTTATGGCAGAGGTCCACCAGACTGGACGCCTGCCTTTGGATGATTGGGTCTTGGTTTTGTTTGGGATAGCATGATCCATGCATTCCTGGAGATGTCCGTAGAATGCATTTATATAGGATTCTGCAGTTTGGGCCGTAGTTTTCACTGGCCCTGGGGCCTTGAAGGATTCCACTTTGGTTTTAAGAAGTGAGAAGTTTGCTTTTGAGAAGTTTTTCACTGTGGTTTTCTGGGCTGGGGGTGGGTCGGGATGTGGACATCCAGTGAAATTAGTTTATGGTCTGATCTTACCAATGAGGGATATACTTCTGGTGTGGAGCATAGAGTCCCCATGTTGGTAATGATCAGGTCTAGTATGTTGTCCCCTCTTGTGGGAGTGGTGACTAGTTGTTCCATAGCATTTGAGTTTATAATTTCCAGGAACCTTTGGGCTAAGGTGCTGGGGCTTGAGTAGTGCTCCCAGTCAATGTTTGGGTAGTTGAAGTCGCCCAGTATAATGGTGTTCGGAGAGATCTTCATGTTCTCCAATGTTTTCAGGAAAGCCGAGTGGGATTCCTGACTTTGAGAGAGTGGTCTGTAGGATGCTATAAACTGAAAAGCAGTCTTGCCCACTGTTAGTTGCACATGGATGGTCTCTGATACTGCGGCAATGCCACTAACCTGGAGGTGTGGATATCCTTGATAAATATGGAAACTCCCCCTCCTTTTGTGGTTCGGTCTGGGTTTTGGGGCCGAAAAGCATGATATGAGGTATAGCCTGGTAGTGCTGGGGTGCTCTCTGGAGCCTTGAACCAGGTTTCTGTCACTGCACAGATATCGATGTTCTCCATACTGAGGAGAGCTTAGAGTGTGTGCATCTTGAGGTTAAGACTTCTGGCGTTTAGCAGCATTACCCTTAGTTTCTTGTTCCTTGTGCTGTCTATGGGAGTGGGTTTGACTTTTGAGCCTTGCCTAAAAAAGGCACTATGGGGGTGGCAAGAGCCTTTGCCAATATCCAAAAGCCCAGTGGTGACAAGTGCAAGCTGTCCCTAGCGAAGCAACGTGGCTTGTCGAGCATGTCATCCCAGGCTGACAGACACTGGATCCCCTTTGAATGACACCAAAATTTTAGCCAATTGTTAAAATCGATCATTTTGACTTTGTACTGTGGCATCATTCTAGGTGAGGGTAAGATGCTGCTCAAGGTCAGGGTCATACCAGCCTGGGCTGCATGATCAGAGAGCTCCTCTATGTCTCTTTTCATGTAGTCCAGGGAGGTACGTCTCAGGTCATTCACACCAGCATGTACAATGACTGAGTCATAATTGTATTTGCTTTGGAGTGACCTGAGTGCTTGCGTTATGTGGCGGATCCTAGCACCCGACAGGCAGCTCACCGTGACCTTCTCTTTATTCAGCCTGGTGAGTGGGACGTCGGTGTGTCTGACTATAGAGTCACCTATTACAAGAGTATCAGGTGTGTTATTCAGCCTTAAGGGCTGTGGCTGCTTGGCACACTGACTTTGTGGGTTATGTGTTGTGCGTGTTTTGTTTTGAGGTAGCGTTTGCTTGGATGTCTGCTTTGGAGGTCTCTGTTGCTTAGGCAGATTTTTATTTATAGCCTCCAAGTATGTTTTTGTGTATTTATGTATTTGGTTCGCTGATGTGGTGGGACTATGTGATACTGGAATTGTGTTGTGTGAGGTTACCTTCTCCTCCTGACTGGTTGCACCAATTTTGAGATGAGAGAGCTCAGCCTCCAGTTTGGCTAAATAGTTGCATCTCTCACATATATTTGAACCTGTTTGGAGGAGGAGAGGGTTGTCCGTGTACATGAGACAGTTGTAACATTGCCTCAAAATTCCCAGATTCACCAGCTGGACTGACCTTTGGACATGCTAGAGTAATATAGGGAAACTGAATTTAAGATGGACCAATAGAGGACAGGGTAATCGTAGAGAGTATAAGAGTAAGTAGTGCTTATGGTTTAATAGTGCTAACTTGTAGGATTACTTAATTGGACCAGTGAAGGGCCTTAGAATGAGAATATGGTGTTTAAATTGAGAAATAGAGCAGTTCTAAGGGAAAAAGTGAAGAGCAGACTTTGTGGAGCCAGGAATAGTTTAAACCCAATTAGGCGGCGCTGCCCGCTGTTGCGCTATGCTCAAAAACGCAAAACCGCAAAAGAGGGTTTTAAGAGAGGAAGATGAAGGAGTTTTGGAATTGACCCAAAATGGCCAATAAAACTACAGTTTCAAGTCAGTAACCACTCCCACAGGGGCAGGCAGGCTGCTCAATGTTTTTCACTGCCACTGATCAACAGAGAGACTTCCCTTTAGCCCAAGCAAAAATGGCCTCACAATAACTTACAAACAGTTCAATAACAGCAAGCCTGTAACTGAACTTTTTTAAATCTCAGAAAAGTGGTAAAAAGCAAGATTTTGTTTTTTTTGTTTTTTCAGAGATAGCAGAGGTTCACAAGTATCAACAAGTTATAACAGTGCAGTAAATGACCCCACACTAGAGTGCTAGGCCAAAGACAGATAAAATGCAAGTTTTGAAAACAAAAACGATTTTAAAAATAAGTGCAAACAGGAAATTCAGTAAACAGCTCTAGGTTGTGCTCTAAATACTGTTACTAATGCAGAAATCAAGTTTAACAAGCCAGAAAATTCTCAAAATAGGAGGCTATGCAGAAAAAAAATAGCAAATAAACAGAGGAAAAATACTTAAAATCTCAAAAGTGGTTCCTTTCTTCTCTCAGCATTTTCTCCTCTTAGTGGGTGCTTCACCAACAGCCAATAAGCCTGAAAAGATGCCAAAACCACGAGGCAGCCAGGTTTTAAGAGAGGAAGATGAAGGAGTTTGGAATTGACCCAAAATGGCCAATAAAACTACAGTTTCAAGTCAGTAACCACTCCCACAGGGGCAGGCAGGCTGCTCAATGTTTTTCACTGCCACTGATCAACAGAGAGACTTCCCTTTAGCCCAAGCAAAAAATGGCCTCACAGAAACTTACAAACAGTTCAAGAACAGCAAGCCTGTAACTGAACTTTTTTAAATCTCAGAAAAGTGGGAAAAAAGCAAGATTTTTTTGTTTTTTTCAGAGATAGCAGAGGTTCACAAGTATCAACAAGTTATAACAGTGCAGTAAATGACCCCACACAAGAGTGCTAGGCCAAAGACAGATAAAATGCAAGTTTTGAGAAAAAAACGATTTTAAAAATAAGTGCAAACAGGAAATTCAGTAAACAGCTCTAGGTTGTGCTCTAAATACAGTTACTAATGCAGAAATCAAGTTTAACAAGCCAGAAAATGCTCAAAATAGGCAAACAGCCAAGGACTGATAATAGAGTATAGACACAGAGAAAGAGACAGGGCATTGTTAAATGAAAGACCAGCTGTGGTAGTGTATTTACCTTAGTCTAGAACAGAAGCTGCTGTTAATAAGGTATTAACAATGATTTAATTAGTAGGGCATATAAAATATTGCATGATAAATATAAGAATCAATCAGAGCAGATTAGAAAAGAAGTGGTATTCTTTGTGATACTAACCTTTCCCTCCAACATGTTCTACCATTTTGCAAAAGAGATTTAGATCCTTTTAGCAGGTGTTTATGATATGATGCCACTGTACTTGGAAATGTGAAATAAGTCTGACAGAACAGGGTCTACTGAAGTGTTATACTCAAACAGAGGTTGCTTGTCTGTAGCCTGGCTGATACTGAGGAGAGGGAGAAGGCACTGAGATGTTAAGGCTTTGACACTTTAAGGCTTTTTTGGGCCTGGATAATTATTATCAGAAGTCTGTTCCAGCATTGCAAGCCCTCTAAATGACCTGAGTAAAGGTTCCAGTGAAGGTGAAGTAGACAAATGTGACAGAACAAGCCTTAAGGCAAGTTAAAATATGCAGCACTTGGAGCCCATACAAATAACCCTGACCTTGGAAAATAATTCTTAGTACAGACCAATACTTCTGAGCATAGGGACAGTCTTATCTTGGGTTTTAGTTGGGAAGGAATACCCACTCTGCCATATTAACAGAAGGATGAATGAAAAACACTATTGGGGTAATAAAAGAGAATGTTTAGCCATTAAGTGGTATCTCAACACTCTTAAAGGGTCTTTATTGAAAAGCTAAATTTTCAACATACCAACGCACACTCCACTGAAAACAACAGAAATAAGTGACTCATCAAAACAGAACAGGAAAACAAAACCATAAAAACAGTGGTTTTGCAGGGGCAAACTCCCCTGCACCTCACACACCCTTTTTCTTTAATATACCATCTTTGAGATTGCATAACAGTGGAGAAAAGTCCCATAATCCACTGTGTGTGATCTTTCACAGAACACCCAGAGTACCGCACACTGATAGACGTGTAAGTGAATCTAACTAAAACATTCACTTACACTGCAATAACTAAAAGAAATTCACAAATTAAGACAGGTGTAGACATCAGTGTAGGCAGCATGGATGTACTGCAGCAAGTGCAATGTTTGAACATTTGAATCTTGAACAATTACATGGACCCCCCCTTTTAAATACTATCTATTTGGCAGGACATTCATGCTTGCAACAAATCACAACAATGGTTATGATGACAAAAGGAATTCAAACCAAAGTTATGCCAGTAGGTACATTGCCCCTACATACCTTTAATATGAAGTTCGCATGTCAGTATGGCTGCAGTCATCTAAATGAAGATGGCTTGTCCTGAGCATTACAGCCAATCTACTCAGGTAAGACCCAATGGTTTTAAGCTACAGGGGATCATGCATCATAATTGTGGCTGGCCACTGTAAGGATGATAGCTCAGAAATAGGTACACAGGTACACATTAATGATGGACAGCTGCAAAAAGTACTATTTAAGGCCCAGTGCCCTTATAGTAGACTCACAATCTTTGGGTCTGAAAATAATCTGAGGAGGACTCCAGAAAATGAAACATATATGATCTGGAAAGTGTCCCTGTGAATAGAAAAGGAGCAGCCACTAAAAGAAATGCATCCACTATTCAGACCAACTCAAATACCATATGCAGATTTATTTCTCTCTCCTCATGAAATGAGCACCACACCAAAATCACTGGAAAAGCTAACTGGCAGGCTGAAGAAACAATGTGCTGACTTTCTACTCACCCATCAGCTGTTTAAACTTGAGACCTTCCCCCACTAGCCTCCAGGCTGTTCAGTGATGCACCAATATACAACCTCAGAAATCTTAACTACTCAGGTCCTCTCCTCCAAACCCCACAAACTAAGTTTCAGTGCACAGACTATACTTTCTCAGTCCTTGGTCCCTTCTTTTCTTAAAGAGCATTCATCTTACTCCATTTTCCAATCATAGGTTCATAGATCAGTACTGGACTAACTTCCCTTCAAGCCATTTTAAGCCTAGCCAATTATCCCCTGTGAGACTCAACCCTGCACCTTGCGTTTGTAAGACAAAAACCTTAACCATTAGGCCACCCTCCCAACCCAGAACTAAACATGTGTCACAAGACTCAAGGAAAATGCAACTGCTATCTCTCTGGTCATATAACTTAACCTCGTCCCACCCCACTTCTCTCTACACACCTTGCTCTGACTCTACTTTTCATTGGGATTCTTTTAGCATAACAGCTGTAATATCTGATCTGTATGCAATGGGTTTGTCAGTCAGTCAGTATACAATGTCATGTATCTATTGCCTTTACACCCCTAAACCAACTCTGATATTCACTCTGTGTTTTTATATATGATACAAGTATATGTCGTGTCGTGTTATTCATTCTGCACCTGTCATGTATCTCTCGTGTTTATCCCAGGGCTAAGAGTGAAAGTGATTCAATTAAATCAGTATGCTCTACCCTGATTAACAAATTCAAAAATAAAATATAAAATAATATAAGCCATTTCAATAGATTTCTGCCTGTGAAGAAGTGCCAAGGGAAGGTACATTAGATTGTCCTTGTCTGTGCGGAAATACAAAGAGAAATGTCTTATGAGGTCTCTGAAGCACTACTTATTATTTTAGCCAGTTACTTTGTTGGAACCCTGTGTGAGGTCCTGATACTTATTATTTTAGCCAGTTACTTTGTTGGAACCCTGTGTGAGGGCCTGAGGGGGATATTGCATCTGACTGTAAAGAAGCACTGCATGTGTCCTGAACTATATAATGTCTACAGCGTGTAATACTTAACAAAGAGTTTGAGACTCCAACTGACTGAGTACTGTAGACTGAACTTGCTGCACAAACTGCATTTTTCCTTTTTGCTGAACTTTCTTGTAAATATTTATTTTTATTTTATTTTTTTTATTTTATTTTTTGGTTTTTTGAGTTTTTAGTATTTTATTTTTTTTTTTTAGTATTTATAAGAAAAATACCCACAGAGTAAGATACATACAGAAAAATAATCTCAAAAAAATATAATAATAATAATAATAATAATAATGGAGTTAGTAATAGGGTTAATAAAAACAAAAAAACAAAAAAAAATAATAATAATTAGGTTACTACTACAGAAATTAAATACACAACACAATCAAGTCTAAAATACAGATTTATACACAAAAAACTTATTGTAGATAAGGACAAAAACAAAGGAAGGTAAGTAAGGAAAAGAGAGAAAGAAAAAGTGGGGGAAAAAAAGGAAAAAAAAAGAGAAAAAGAGCAAGAAGAGTAAGAGGTAGAAAAAGAGAAGAAGGGAGAAGAGGAAGACAAGAAGAGTAGAAGGGAAAAGGAAGGAGTGATTTAAGAGAGTTAGTAATAGTTAAAAAGTTTAAAAGGTTTACTAAGCAAGAACTACAAGAACAAAGAATAGTTTGATGTTTTGTTTGTTTGATAAAAAGAGGCAATGATGTAATATGAAATATGTTAAATTTTACAAATTCCATTTTTCCCTACAGCATTGGTAAATAGAGAGTCACCAGCATAGAGATTTGATTTTATTTTTATTTGATAGAGTTGTCACCAGCATTATTATTATTATTTTATTTGAACTTGTCAGTCAGAAACTTCAAGGTTACTCACATCGCTCCAACTTGGTAATCATTTTGTTCCTGTTTTATTAAGTTTCCAGTCTAAAATGCTTTTCTCTATAGTAATATTTTCTCTTATAGGTAGTATGAGGGATGGGGTGAGTGAAACCGTGAAGAAGGATGATATGAGATGAAGGATTTTCTGCATTAATAATATCACAGTAGTATATGTAGTTCCCTTCTATGTGATGGTTTTCGTGGATAAGTGTGATGATATGTAACTAAGATAATTCAACAAGGAATATATTGTTACCAGGAGGCAGGTACATACAGATGATGGAAGGGATTTTTTGGAATTTAATTGGAGTTTGATCATGATGGCTTCTATCTTGCTATCTTGAGTTGGTGAGGCTGGAAGGGTAGTGATATTTAGATGATTTTTAAAAAGAATTGCAACACCACCACCTTTTCTTTTGGGATGGTCAAGTCTTACTATATTATAGCCTTGGGGAATAAATAATCTGTCTTTTAGTGCTAGGTTTCAGCCAGGTCTCTGAGAGGCAGAGAATATCAAATGAGTGTGTGTGGAGGAGGGCATGTAAGTATGGTAATAAACATGAACTTCAGACTGTAAAGCTGGCTCCAGTGGCACATATCATAGGTTCATAGGTTCATAGGTCGGTACTAGGCTATCGGCCCTAGGGCCTATATAAGCCTAGCCATAACAATTCCCTGGCTATTTCTTCCTTCCCACACTATTTACTTCCCTGGACCCCTGTCTAGCAGGGTGACTGATGTGATCCCCGGGGTGAATTTATTCCTTTTGAAGAGGGCCAAAGAGGCACTCTGCTTGACATGTATGGGCAGTCTATTCCAGACTCTGGGGAGTCTCTGGGTCAGGAACCTATCCCTCCAGCATGTTTTGTTTATTGTGATGACAAAGTTTAGATCCCTGGATTGTGTGGCTCTGAGGTATTGGGATTTCTTTAAGTGTAGCATGTCCAACAGCTCTGGGTTTGACATGGCCTTGTATGTTAAGCAGAGATCACCTCTGAGTAGACAATATGCAACAAAGTATAGCTGGAGTTTTTTAATGCGGTCAGCGTAGGACATCTGCTTTAGGACTGTGATTCTTTTAGTGAGGTATTTCTGTGGTCTTTCCAGTTGTTGCAGATGTCTTGAGAGGTACATACCAAATGGGATGTTGTATTCTATAATGGGTCTAATGAGGGATGAGTACAGTGGGACAATGACCTCCTTTTTTTCTGGATGAAAAGCCCTTAGTGATGAAGTGTGCCACATAGAAGGATTTCCTGACTGTTGTGGCAATGTGGTTATTGAAGGTGAGACCACTGTCCACCTGTGTCCTTAAGTCTCTTATCACACTTTTGGTGTTTAGTGTACTGCCACCTATGTGGTAATCCATGGGTACATGTTTTTTCCCATGGGGATAACTATACATTTCTTGGCATTGAGCTTGAGCCCATAGCTCTGGCACCAAGCATCTGTTTCTGTAAGGCCCTTCTGTAGAGTATCCACATCATTTGGGGATTCAATAATGACTCCCAGTCTGCAGTCATCTGCGAACTTTGTTAGCCAGAGTTCCTTAGTGTTGGCCTGTACTTCAGAGAAGTAGATGCTAAACAAGAGTGTCCCAGGAGTGAACTGAGGTACTCCACTTGTTACCTGTCTAGAGCTGGATTTGGAGTCGGCTGCTTTTACAGTGTGGGTTCTGTCGGTAAGCCAGTTGGCAACCCATTGAGTGACGTAGGGATTAATGCCCAGCCCATCCTATGTAATATGTTAAAGAACGGGGTAGGGGCATAGATACTTGAGGAAATATTGTACAAGTACTATTTTAGTTAATGTGAATATTGTAATAAAAAGACCCAAGTAAGAAACCCAGTTAAAAGGAAGGGCTGAAAGCACAATATGAGAAAAATAAAAAAAAAATCTCAGGATGTTTGTTTCTTATGAAGAGGGAATGATGTCTGGAATAGGGACTGTAAATAACTTTTGTGGTTATATAACTAGTGGAAACCTGGAAAAGAACCCTGTAAAAAAACTAATGAACAGAGTACAACTCAAACCTGTGGATATGCTGAAGTGGTTGGAAGATTTAAGCTTACACCTGCACAAAAATCCTGCAGACTGAGTATCAGATGTAATGAATTATGAGTTATCTGCTGTACTGTAGCTGACTGAAATGAACTGTGAGTTACTGAACCAGATATTTTATGAGAAAAGACAGCTGTCAAAGTCTATTCGGTCTTTGACAGCTGGCTTTTCTGATAAAATAGCTGGTCACTGTAAATAATGAAATTCACATTTTTCACTGTAAATTAACTGCATTAAACATGAGTCAAGTGGTCAAGTGCCTCCAGTGTTTTGCAAGGCAAATTTGGTAGTGGTTGTACACCAGATTACCAGGATTTCATTACCATATCATACCCTGCAAATAGAATTTTTTGAGTTAAAGTTTCCATCCAGACACACACGCCCACGTGCACGCACACACGTATATATATATATATATATATATATATATATATATATATATATATGGATCCATGTCAGATCCATGAAAATCCACATTACCGATGACTGGATAACCGAGACGAGATTGCTGACACAATACATCCCAGACAAAGGTGAGTATATGTATTATGGAATGGAATCTATTCTTGTTTCCGTAATACAGTTCAAAAATAAACAGAAACATGTATAGCAGGGGGGCAAGTCCCCCTGCACCCCACACCCCCCTACTTAAATATACCAACTCTGAGATCGCGCCACATTGTGGAAATGGGAATACATCCCATTCCGCACTACTCACCATTGTCGGAGATTTGTGGTGTCGGCGATCTCGTCTTGGTGATCCGGTCATCAGTAATGTGAGTTTTCATGGATCTGACATGGACCCATATATATATATATATATATATATATATATATATATATATAGATAGAGAGAGAGAGAGAGAGAGTGAGAGGAACTACTATAAGCATTAGTTGTACACTCTGAACTTACAATGGACCAACCGCTCGTCCATTTTAAGCAACAAATGACAATATTGTCACGTTCACTAGGTGACCACCCCGCCTTTGAAGAAACTCTGCATGGACAATGACACAGAGGCATACTTTGCTGCCTTTGGATGGTAAACCACTCAGAAAATTGGTTTTAGTCTGAGATGAACATTTGTCTTCTCATCTCATTGAGCAGTCCCTGACAGCTGATGTGGATTTTGATGGATCTGAATGAAAGAATTATAAATCATGCAGGTTCAGATTCTTCTTTATTCGTTAGAGTGCTGGCTATGCCTTCACATCAACATGGGGAAGTTTATTATAGAAATTTCTTAGCCTTGGAAACCAGGTTCATCATTAATTATAATACTTTATTTCCTTCAGGTCTTAACCTGGAGGTGAATATTAATATGTGAAGGTGATGCCGATAAAGTAAACTAATTTCTGTTTTAAAAGGAGTTTGTCCAATTTGAAGCATGTAGTTAAATATAAATATATGTTGATTATAAATTATAGTCAACACAGCGTATAAAGAATGTAAGGATGGGAAATGAGGTTACAAGCATTTTTAATGGTTCAAAGTCACTTTAAATACAAAGTGTTTGTGCAATGTGTATAATTAGATAACATCATCTGATGCAATATAATGTGCTGTTGGTGTAACAACTTATCCCTTGAAGTCTTTTTAGCCGAGGTACCAGGAGACACCAGTAAAGTTTTTTCGCACTTTACTTTTGAGTGTCTTCGTTTTGTGTGTTTTTTTTTTTATTCATTCGTGGTTTGAGTTTGGATTTTTGAAAGAATTATAAGTCAGAAAAGGTATGGCTCCTGACAAATAAGCAATGAAATTTCATAACTGGAGATTTAGTTTGAGCAAAATGGTAAAAATTTAAATATCTAATTTAAAATATATTTTAAATGTATTGTTAGGACCATAAGTAAACAGTAAAATTAAAATAATACACATTCCAGCAACTGAAAGGTTACTCCCAACTACTGTCCCTAAGAATATTAATAAATTCTTTGCATTAATCAAAAGGTTAATAGCTAATGGGACAATGAAAATGTTCAACTCAAATCTGCAGACATCTGTCTGTGATGGAACAATAAATATATATCACCAACTGAAATAGTATGTTTTAAATGTGGGAAGAAGGGGCACATTGTTGTACATTGTGTAACTAATAATGAAAATGCTATGTCTATCAACTGTGATTTCTACCTAGCATGCTGGTGATAAAAATGTTCCAGTGAAATGTGACAGTAACAACTAGAATGACAGAATCAGATCATTGCACATTAACATTGCGCTATTACTGGAGTGGTTAAATGAATTGTATTCATTGACTAAAAGTAACTAAGAAGTTTACAAGATATTAGAAGTATGCTTACACAATAAGATAGCTTATGTTTTCAGACATAAAACAAGTGATAAGATAAAAGTGTAGTAAATATGCATTCAGGACAACATCAAACAGTATCCTTTAACATCCTGGGAATTCAGACACTGTTGGCAAAAGTGTTACATCCTGTGGTTTTACTTCCTAAATTAACCTATGATGTAATAATAGGTCAAGACCTCCCAGTTCAGGACTCTGTGAAAAGTTTGTGAGTAAGGAGCTTAGATAAATACTCTGTGTTTCAAGTAAACTGGGAGCAGCATCACACACAGTCCTTAATACACTCCTGATAAAATTGGGGGGGAACAACAGTAGCTTGATAGTCAGTTGAAAGTACACAGTCAGAGCAAAGAAAAAGGGATCGCTGTAGTAACAACCATAGGGATTTGAATATGACTTTGGCTGAAAGTACTAAAATTACTTGTATGTGTTAATCAACATGTAAATGAGTCTTACCAAAAATAATCTCAACTGTTAACTTAGTGAAAGAAGCTGATATAGAAACAGAGGAGCAGGCTGTAAAGGAGAACCCCATAGCGCATGATATATAGAATCATGTGAGACAAGTCCACCCTCTAAAGTTAGGCAATGACAGAGAGGGAAAGACAGAGAGGGAAAGCTTCACAGTTAGCAACTCTCTTACAGAAGTAAAAGAAAAGGGGGAATATAAAATATAATCCCAGGTTTCTCTCTGCAATATCAAAACAATGGACTAATCAGAAACAGGACTCTCAACCTTACTTGGATAAGAAGGAAGTTTCTTTGCTCACCAGTGGGAGTGGGGAGCCTTGAGCAGCCTATCTGTCCATGAAGGAGTGACCTCAGCACAAGAGCTGTAGTAATTGGTTGTTTTGGACCATTTCTAGCTCTTTTGAAGTTTCCTGTTTAAAATCTGCCTCAGAGCATTTTTTCTGGCTATACTACTCAGAGACAGCTCCACGTGGTCCTGCAGAGTGGTCCTAGCTACAGAGAACTGAGAAAAGCGACTACTTTCCAGATTTAAGTTTTTTTTTTTTCTGTTTTTTTACTTGGAATACCTTCTCTTGCTTATTTTAAACAAGCTTATACTGTTTTTTTTAACTGTTTGCTGCATTATATAGTATCTGCACTTAAAATTTTACCTGGTCAAAAATTGATCGAAAATCTGTTGTTTGTTTGTTTAATTTAACTGTTGAGGCTGCCCACTAAAGTGTGCTAGCCTGTGTAACTGATTTATTGCTGCCTTCTGTATTTCTGGGTGTTTTCTATCTAAAAACAAAAAAAACAAAAAAATAATCCTTGTTTTCCCGCCTCTCCTCGACTAGTTTAGACCAGTTTACAGGCTTTGCTGTGTTGTCCATTACCTTACTTGGATAAGAAGGAAGTTTCTTTGCTCACCAGTGGGAGTGGGGAGCCTTGAGCAGCCTATCTGTCCATGAAGGAGTGACCTCAGCACAAGAGCTGTAGTAATTGGTTGTTTTGGACCATTTCTAGCTCTTTTGAAGTTCCCTGTTTAAAATCCACCTCAGAGCATTTTTTTCTGGCTATACTACTCAGAGACAGCTCCATGTGGTCCTGCAGAGTGGTCCTAGCTACAGAGAACTGAGAAAAGTGACTACTTTCCAGATTTAAGTATTTTTTCTGTTTTTTTTACTTGGAATACCTTCTCTTGCTTATTTTAAACAAGCTTATACTGTTTTTTAACTGTTTGCTGCATTATATAGTATCTGCACTTAAAATTTTACCTGGTCGAAAATTGATCAAAAATCTGTTGTTTGTTTGTTTAATTTAACTGTTGAGGCTGCCCACTAAAGTGTGCTAGCCTGTGTAACTGATTTATTGCTGCCTTCTGTATTTCTGGGTGTTTTCTATCTAAAAACAAAACAAAAAATAATCCTTCTTTTCCCGCCTCTCCTCGACTAGTTTAGACCAGTTTACAGGCTTTGCTGTATTCTGGGCTGTGGTGTAGTTCCTGTGTTGTCCATTACCTTACTTGGATAAGAAGGAAGTTTCTTTGCTCACCAGTGGGAGTGGGGAGCCTTGAGCAGCCTATCTGTCCTTGAAGGAGTGACCTCAGCACAAGAGCTGTAGTAATTGGTTGTTTTGGTCCATTTCTAGCTCTTTTGAAGTTCCCTGTTTAAAATCTGCATTTGCACAGCTTTGTGCGATTGTGCGCAGCAGCGCCGGTTAAACAGGGTTAAACTTTTTCTGGCTCCGCCAAGTCTGCTCTTCAAATTTCCCTTAGAAAGCTCTACTCTTAGAATAACCAGTCTACTCATTATATTATAAGCATAGCACTTGTTCTCAAAGCTTCTCTTCTAAGCAAGCACTCTCAAACTCAAGTAGCACTACATCCACCTACCACCCCAACCACTCCCCTTAAAGGCACAGCACTCTCTTATAATATTCTAGCATGTCGAGTGGTAGATTGCTAGCATCTTCTCCTGTTCAGCTGGTTAATCTGGGAATCTTGAGACAATGCTATAATTGTCTCATGTACATAGACAACCCTCTCCTCCTCCCAACAAACACAAATACATGTGAGAGATGAAACTATATAGCCAAACTGGAGGCTGAACTCTCTCAACTCAGGACTAGCAAGACAAGATAGGAGGAGAAGGTAACCACACGCACAACAAACCCAGTCACACATAGACCTACCCCAACTGCAAATCAAGCACATATTAACACAAAAACATACTTGGAGGCTCTATTAAAAAGCTTACCAAAACAACAGAGGCTCCCAAAGCAGACACCCAAAAATCCACCACCTCAAAACATAACACATGCAACACATACTTCAATAAATAGGTGTGTCAATAAATCACAGCCCTTAAGGCCAAACACTATGCCTGATACACTAGTGATAGGTGACTCTATAGTCAGACACACTGATGTCCCACTTACCAGGCTGAGCAAGGAGAGGGAAATGGTAAGCTTCCTATCGGGGCTAGGATCCGCCATATAACACACGCACTCAGGTCACTCAAAAGCACGTACAAATATGACTCCGTCATTGTCCATGCCGGCGTGAATGACCTGAGATGTACCTCCTTGGACTACATGAAAAGAGACATAGAGGAGCTCTCTGATTATGTAGCCCAGGCTGGTATGACCCTGACCCTGAGCAGCATCCTGCCCTCACCAAGAATGATGCCACAATACAAAGACAAGATGATCAGCTTTAATAATTGGCTCAATTACTGATGTCATTCTAGGGGGATCCAATGTCTGTCTGCTTGGGATGACATGGTGGACAAGCCACGCTGCTTCGCAAGGGACGGCTTGCACCTATCACCACTGGGCTTCCGGATATTGGCTAAGGCTCTTGCCACCCCCATAGTGCCTTTTTTAGGCAAGGTTCAAAAGACGAACCCACCTCCTTAGAAAACAAAAATGGAAAAAAATTAAGGGTAATGCTGCTCAATGCCAGAAGTCTAAATATCAAGATGCAGGCTCTCGAAGCACTCCTCAGTATGGAGAACATCAATGTCTGCGCTGTAACCGAGATCTGGTTCAAGGTTCCTGAGAGCACCCCAGCGCTACCAGGCTTTACCTCGTATCATGCTTTTCGGCCCCAAAACCCGGGCCGAACCACAAAGGGAGGGGGAGTGTCCATATTCATCAAGGATACCCGCACTTCCAGGTTAGTGGCAACTCATGAAGCATCGGAGACCATCCAGGTGCAGCTAACCATAGGCAAAACTGCTATACAACTGGTTGCATGTTACAGACCACCCTCCCAATCTCAAGAACCCCACTCAGCCTTCCTGAAGACATTGGAAGATATGAATGTCTCACCAAATACCATCATATTGGGAGACTTCAACTACCCTAACATAGACTGGGTGCACTATTCTAGCCCCAACACCCTAGCCCAAAGGTTCCTGGAATTCATAAACTCAAATGCAATGGAACAGCTAGTCACCTCTCCCACAAGGGGGGATAATATACTAGACCTGATCATCACAAACATGGGGACAAAATGCTCCACACCGGAAGTATTCCCCTCACTAGTGAGATCTGACCACAAACTAATCACCCTGGATATACATATTCCACCTCCACCCCCAGCACAAAAGACTACAGTGAAAAACTTCTCAAAAGCCGACTTTACACTTCTTAAGACTGAGATGGTATCATTTAAGCCCACTGGGCCAATGGAAACCACATCCCACAATGCTGAATCCTACACAAATGCTTTCTACGGACATCTCCAAGAATGCATGGATCGTGCAATCCCAAATAAAACCAAGACCATCTCCACCAAAGGAAAGCGTCCTGTCTGGTGGACCCCAGCCATAAACAAATTGTATAACAAAAGAAGGAAGCTACTGCAAGACAGAGCAAAATCCCATAAAGGGAAGACATCTCTGATCAGCACTAGCAGAAAGCAACGTTCTCTCATAAAAACATCCAAGGCCAACTTTGAGAGAAAAATCGCCAAGGACACGAAAGATAACCACAAGGCATTCTTCAGTTATGTTAGAAACCTGGGCAGAAACCCTCAGATATGCTCAGAGTTAGTACACACCGACAAAAAAATTACCGAACCCACAGATATTGCCAACATTCTGGCAGACAGGTTCAGTGCAAATTTCTCCCCTCCCTCACCTCTAAAAGAAGAAATACTCATCCCAGCTGAATGTAACCTCCCTGTCATCTCTGATGTCCAGGTGAGAACCGCCCTCAGCAAAGCAAAAAACACAGCATCTATGGGACCTGATGGTATCCCCGGCTGTGTGATACGTGAACTCCAAGAGGAGCTAAACCCGCATATAAAATGTTTATTTAACCTTAGCCTTACTACAGGATATGTACCTGAACACTGGCGTACAGCAACAGTGGTCCTACTCCACAAGAGAGGCTCCACTACAGACCCTGGGAACTACCGCCCCATAAGCTTGACCAGCCTGGTTTGCAAAGCTATGGAAAGAATTATTATGGAACTCATAAACAACGACATTGGGGACCTACAGACACTTGATCCCACCCAGTTCGGCTTTGTAAAGGGCAGATCCTGCCTTTTGAACCTGGTTTACTTTATTGAAACAGTCACTAGAGCCATTATTGAGGGCAAGGCAGTCCATACAGCCTACCTGGACTTGGCTAAAGCCTTTGACACAATACCCCACTCGGGGATCATAGATAAGCTAAACAGCTTAAATGTAAATCCATATGTCACAAGATGAGTTGCAAACTGGCTAAAGAACAGAACCCATATAGTCAAGATTGTGGGAGCCATGTCAGACTCAAAGCCAGTCACAAGTGGTGTCCCACAGGGCTCTGTCCTGGGACCCCTCTTGTTCGGCATTTACTTCTCAGATGTGAAAGCAAACATGGGAGGGTTGTGGCTGACAATGTTCACAGATGACTGCAAACTAGGTGCCATAGTCGATACACCAGCTGACACATGCATCCTACAGAAAGGCCTCACCGAAACGGACAACTGGTGACGGAATCATGGCCTTAAACTGAATGCCAAGAAATGCATAGTCATCCCCTTTGGGAAAAACAAAGTACCCACAAATTATCACATAGACAGTAACCCACTGAGTACCGAAAAAGTAATCAGAGACCTGGGGACCCAAGTTGATAGTGACCTCTCATTTGACACCCATGTTGCCAAAGTGGTTAGAAAGACTTTCTACCTTGCCCACCTTATCATGAAGGGGTTCACATCCAGATCAAAGGAGGTCATCATGCCCCTGTACTCCTCCCTTATCAGGCCCATGATTGAGTACAATGCCCCATTTGGTATGTACCTCACCCAGCACTTACAACAGCTGGAGAGACCCCAGAAGTATCTCACCAAGAGGATCAAGGGTCTCGAACATATGTCATATGCTGCCAGGCTAAAGAAACTCCAGCTCTATTCAGTAGCATACCACCTGCTCAGAGGTGATCTGTGCCTGACGTACAAGGCCATATCCAACCAGGAATTGATGGACATGCTCCACCTCAAAAAATCCAAATCCATAAGAACCACGAGAGCCAAAGATTTAAACCTCAGTACAAACATGAATAGAACATGCTGGAGGGACAGATTCATAACTCAGAGGCTTCCCATACTCTGGAACAAAATCCCAGTCCATGTTAGGCAGAGCCCCTCACTGACTCTCTTCAAGAGAAATCTTGATGAGTGGATGGGAGATAGTAGGTTTACCCCGGGGGTCACCCCTGTGTCGCTACTTGACAGAGGCACAGTAAACTAATTTTAATAAGTAAGGGGGTCTTCGATGTGTCACTACTAGACAAAGGCACAGTATTCTAAATTTATTCTATACACCTTAGTACCACTACATGGGGTGGCAAAAGCCATATCTCTAGGGCTAGGCTTGCAAATGCCCCAGGGCAGATAGCCTAGTACTAAACTACGAAACTATGAAACTAACAGCATGTTTTAGTCACAGAGACAGACGTTAGTGAAGTAAAAGTAAAGGAACTGTCAAAGCCAATAGCAGAAAAAATAATTGACATGATTTGACTTTTTGGAGGAACAGCTAAAAGAAGAAGAAACAACACCTATACCTGTATTCTTGTGTGAAGATTCCCTATTATATCACTGTGGAGATAAAAGTGCTCCTAACTCAACTGATTTTCAGATAAGTAATGTAACATTTTAAGAAAGTGATAGTGAAGACATAACCAGAGTAGAAGAAGAAACAAAGGAGCAGGCTGGTCTCATCTCAGATCCAGATTTTGAGTTGAAGAATGACTTACTATATAGAGTAAGCGAAGCCAGATAAAAAAATGTTGATACAACTTTTAGTTTCACAGCCATTTAGAGCACTTGTTATTAAAATGGCACATAGCTGTATTTGGAGAGGACACTTAAGAATGGACAAAACCAAAGCTAGAATTTTAGGTAAATTTTATTGGCCTGATGAAATGAAAGCCTCCTGCTCATAATTTCAAAAGACTGCATCAAGTCCTGGATGTCTGCTGATTAAAAACACAGTTGTAATTGGAACAAATAATACCTGCTGTGGTAAATATAATAACAGAATATGGGTACCAAAATAAAGTTTTTATGGTTTATTAGTATAAAAGTTGTAAAGTAACTTGGGTAGAGAAAACAGTAATACAATGCAAGCTATATGCTGTATAGTAAAATTTAAGCAGGTAGATCGGTAGAAAGTAACACTGACTAATTACAATACTTACGGTATTATAAGTATTTACAGAATTATAATATACAATATCAAGTTGTAAGCTGAAGTAACTAAGGTTTGGGTGAAGGAAATGGGATCTGACTAATGAAATGTTTGTTGGAAAAGGTGTTAAGGATTAATAACCTGATGCAGGTAACCAAAGCAGCCGCACTCATAAACATTAGGTGGATTTTAATCTGTTTTTGTAACAATGGGTGATTACTTATTTTTCATATTATTTGTAGAATATCATTCCATTTTCAGGGGCAAGTTTAGCAAATGCAAATTCTTTCTTACTTCAAAATTCTGTTTCTCATCTTCATTTCTCTCTCCTGAGTTTTTTGCTTTAATTTCTGTTAATTCTCTCACCATTGCCATTTTTATTAACATATTTGTCCTCACCCAAAGTCCTGACTTTCTGCAGCTGGATATGAATCACCCTTGAATAAATATTGCCATACTTCACAAACACCCAAACACCTTCCCGGTGAGGATGACTTCATATTCTTTCTACTCTGCACAGGCCCACACTATACCTCGTCTACCATTTCACGTTTTCATTTGAGGCATGACATTGTTTCCATGGTGTTCCCTGAATTCTGTCTGAACATTTAGAGCGAATGCTCTCTTTGATGATGTTCCCTCGTCGTCATGCTCCTTGGGATCAGTTCTAAAGCAGACAACCTATCAATTAGATAGATTTTAGTTCTGATCAAATATAGGCTGTCTATGGACTGTAGCCATAGACATTCTGCATAGTATTCTTTTCATCAGGTATGAATCTAATTCCATTTCCCATCACATTTTCAATTTTACCATTATTTCTGCAATTGTCTCATTGCGTCTTTCATGGAGCTCCTTACTCCAAGGATTATATGTCACTATGGTCATAGTTTTAATATTGAATATCTCTTATTACATTATGCATTTGTCAGCATGGAAAGAGATGGCCAGCAGATTACACTGCTTTGCCAGGGATAGTCTGTACCTCTGTAGGCTTTTGAATATTAGCTAAAACATTGTCCTCCCCCATAGTGCCTTTTTTAGGCAATGCCAAACTGAAAGTACTTCTGACACAGCAAATTAAAACCAAGAAAATCTAAAGGTGTTACTGCTCAATGCAAGAAGTCTAAACAAGAAACTCCACTCCTGCAAGTTCTCCTCACCCTAGAGAATGCTGACATTTGTGCAGTCACTGAGACATGGTTTAAAGCCATGGACAGCTCACCGGCAATGCAAGGCAATAATGATTTCCACACATTTGGACCAGCTATTACACAGACATGGACTAAAGGTGGAGGTGTCTTGACTTACATCAAAAATAAATATACCTCAAACCTGATCAAACAGGAAGAATCACCACAGGCAAAATCCCATACCACTTCCTTACAAGCCATAGGTCCCGTTCTATGACCCAGGAAACTCATAACATGTAATTAAGCTTACTGGAAGTACTCACCATTCACCCTAATACCATATTCATGAACAACTTTAATTGCCCCATTATTAACTGGGAATCATATACAATACCAAATGTGCAGGCACACAAATTCCTGGATTTTGTAAATGCAAACTCCCTGGACCAGATTGCCAATATGTCAAGTGGGGGGGCAAACATACTGGATCTGGTCCTCACTAATATGGAAGACTGCTGCAACGTCCCCTAGTGTAATGTCCTGTCTGGCAAGATCAAACAACAAAATGGTCTCTGTGACAGAAGGAGGTATTGCCAGCACAGGTAGCTGGAATTTTGTAAATAATTATATGTCATTTGTGAATGTCAAACTGATTTATACAAGATTCTAGTGTTAAAAGTGCATTAGAACTGTATGTCATACAAGATGCTGGTGTTACAAATTTATTAGAACTGTATGTCGTATGTACATCAAACTGATTTGAACAGATGTCTGTGTTGAAAAGGTATTTGTAAAGTGCTTGCGTTTGAAATGCATCCATAGTGTGCCTTACTGGAGAGAACAGAAATGTAGATGCACTGTTTTAACTGTTTAAATGCATATGTTTCAACAGAGGAAACTAGAGGGTTAACCTCCCTCCAGCAAACTTTAGAAAAATATCGGAAATTTAAATCACTTTATAGGCTAGGCCATAAAGATCCTATCTCACAGGTTTCAATGCAGCCAAAGACACAAAGTCTGTACTAGGAAGCCTTCTGTATTGTCTTTGGTGTGAATTAATTACTACTCTTGAAGCGTGGAGGTATGCAATTGTTTTATGACTTCCATTACCTGCCAAATATCTGAGTAAAAGCCCTTGTGTGTGTATTTTTACAGGTAGGTGCTAAGTCCTGCCAGCTTCCAGCAATGGGGATTTTGCATGGGAACTAGAAGTCAGATGACCAGACGTGATGTCATTCTGCAACCTATCTCAGAAGTAATATTTAGATATTATTTTGAGAAGCATCTTAGTGAGACTGGACATTCTGTATTCTGTCTTGGGCCTGACAACAAGAAGAACCATTCACCACATAATCTACCTTGCTCTATTAAGTAAGTTATTAGGGAATAGTAGCTCTCTTAGATACAGTCAGGATATAGTGAAGCTTAGTTTACATACTGTTTTTCTTTATTTGTCTGAGCCTGTCTTTCAATGTTATTTTAAATATTTCTGTGTTTTGAACTCTGATGTCACTGTGAATTGATATTTAGTATCTCCTTGTTCTTTTATTATTTATTGTTAAATATATTTAAACCTTTCATTGTGTCTGATCTTTGTAGAGATATTTAAGTTTTGAGAATACTTGCATATTTGGTGACATTATATAAGCCATTCCTAATAGCCTTGCCTTTGGTCAAACTACCATTTGTATTAGTATTAATATTACACAGTAAAATTAAGGGCCTTAAAGTAGCTGGTGAGGGGTTCTGGTGGCAGTGATAACTACTTTATAGTCTGGGCAGAAGTGAACATAGCTAGAAAACCTGTGCCAGCATTTTCCAAGTGTGTGTGTGTGTGTGTGTGTGTGTGTGTGTGTGTGTGTGTGTGTGTGTGTGTGTGTGTGTGTGTGTGTGTGTGTGTGTGTGTGAGTGTGTGTGTCAGCTACTTGGGCAGGGACATGAAGCACTGGTTGGACAGAGAGAGTATTGGAGGACTTGGCTTAGAACCCTAGCTAAGGACTCAACTCTATAGCTGTGCTAGTGGGGAGACTTACAGGGGATCTGGACAAAAAGGGAGAAACCAGCCCCAGACTGACTATGGTCGCTGTGTACTCTTAAGGGAAATTGGACTTGATGCAGAGAGCTGTATCTGAAAACACTGTGTGTGTACTGTTATCCCTCCCAGTGAACATCCCCCACTGGTGGCAGTGGTGAGGATTGAAGCTCCTTGATTACTGTCCCACAGGTGGAGGGTCATCCCATATTTATTGGTTGGGAGTGGTGGGATATCCACATCATATATTGGTTGGCAGTGGTGGGATATCCACATCACAAATTGGTTGGCAGTGGTGGGATCACCACATCACATATTGGAATTCAGTGCTGAGGATATTGAACTCCTGTAGTCTGTAAGCAGTTGTCACTAAAGAAGGAGTTTGTACTTTCAAGCATCAACACTGTAGACATTTAGAGTTTCATATCACAATAGTTTTATTTTTGTTAGCTTAGTTAGTGAGGGAGAGCAGGCAAGGATATCAGTTGAGGATTATGGCAAGCTGACATGAGCCAGTTGTCCGAGATGTACCAAGCCAAAGGACTGCTACATGCCAATCTGACTAAAGGGGAAATTATTGCAGCCTTAGTCACAGCTATATTACAGATCAGCAAACAAGAAGACAACCAGACTGGCCTTGGGGATGTACAACTCTCAAAAAACGGACAGTTCAACTTTTTCTCAGATGATTTAAAAACCCATCTGTAGTTAAAGAGACTTGAACTGTAGGCCAAATGTTTGGGACTAGAATCAGCAGAGAGACTGTGGTATTTGGAGGCTGAAGAGAAGGAGAAACAGATGTAATTAGAATCAGCAGAGAGACTGAGACATCTGGAAGCCGAAGAAAATTAGATTTAGGGGCAAGATGAAACGAAAATGCTGACTCTTCAACAAGGTCATGGAGGTAACAGGAAGGGAGTAACTGTCCCCAGAAGCAGTAAATGTCAGTAAACGTCTTCCACAGTACCAAGAAGGTGATAATTTTTATAGTTTTATTCATATGTTTGAAAGAGTATGCAAACAGTATAATGCTGACCAAGGGCTCTGAGTACAATTCCTCAGACCCATTCTCCATGGTAAAGCTGCAACTGCTGTTTCTAAATTGCCTGATATTGATTTCCTAAATTATAATACAGTTAAAAATTGTTTTATGGAAGGCTTTAAGTTAATACCGGAGAAAAGTTTTGTGAGCATAGACGCAAGGCAGATGAAAGTGTGTATGATTATATTGCTGAGTTAAGCACTTATTTTCATAGGTGGGTGAGTGGGTGTCAGGTCACCACTTTTGAAGGGCTGACAGACATTTTGGCTGAGGACATGGTTGGCAGATAGGGACTGCAACACCACAGATGAGTTGGGGAAAAAGGAGACCTGTACCTCACAAGCAGGGCATCACTGCACAGGAAAGGGATACCCATTGCTGCAAATGGGTGTAAGGGAACCCATGGTAGGCAGCCTAAAC
This sequence comes from Protopterus annectens, assembly GCF_019279795.1. Lineage (NCBI taxonomy): Eukaryota > Metazoa > Chordata > Ceratodontiformes > Protopteridae > Protopterus > Protopterus annectens. The sequence continues at coordinate 217,802,856 of NC_056727.1, forward strand.
TGCCCCAACTGAGTCTGCCAGTAACAGAGGAAGCCACTATTTCAGGTACATGGCCAAGATCGAGGGTTAAATGTTTTAAATGTAACCAATGGGGCCATGTAGCATATAGATGTCCAAGGAGACAAGGTGGGGAACAAAAGGTAGGGGAGCCAGCAACTGATAACAACAGAATGCCAGTGGTAAGTTGTCTGGAGACAATAAGGGTACCAAAGTACCACAAGAGGTTATATCCTGTCTTAGCAGATGAGAAACAGGCCACTGCTAAGATAGACACAGGCTCTGACCTAACCATTGTGAAGCCTGCAATGGTTAAAGAGGAGTACTACTTGCTTGGGCAGTCTACTCCAGTCAGATTTTTAGGAGGGACCTCATTCCAAATACCTTTTCTAGGGTTCACTTTGACTGGGAGGGTGGAAAATGAAGCAAGCAAGTAGGTGTGTTTGGGGATATCCCTGCAGATGTCTTGACAGGGAATGATTCTGATAATGCAATACCTTGTGTGCATGCAGTTACATGCAGTCAGGCTTGGAGACAGGCATGTGGGTCTAGTATCCCAGGGGGACCCAGACAGACCACACACTTGAAGCCAGGACTGGTGAGGTGGTTACTTCAGGGAGGGAGCTACCCTGTAGCAGTGAGACTGAAGATGAGCCACAGCTGCTGGTGGGTATTGATGTCCCCTTGGACACAGTGACTGCAAGGGCAGAGGTGAGTAGTAGTACCCAGGCTGCCAGTGAGTCACCGCTGTCAGAGGATCCCAAGGAGAGCTGGGAATGGTTACAAAGAGAGAGTTGAGACAGTCTCAGCTCACAGACCCTACATTACAAGGCTTGAGGGAGATAGCTAGGGAGGTGCCTGATTCTCAAGGAAAAGGGGATTCCGTATACTGAAACAAAGGGTTACTGTACAGACAGTGGACCCCCTGAGGGAGGGCTAGAGGATGAGGTAATACAGCAGTTGGCAGTGCCCAGAGCCTACCATCTGGCACTTCTAGCCATAGCCCATGACATTCCCTTTGCAGGTCATACGGGCATAAAGCATACCAAGTGATGTATTATGCAGAACATTTATTGGCCTGGGATTGCAAGGGATGTAACAGGGTACTGCAGGACCTGTGAGCAGTGCCAAAAAGTAGGCAAGGCAGGAGACAAGATCAAAGCTCCTTTGGTACCTTTGCCTGTGACTAAGGAGCCATTTTAGAAGGTAGCTATGGATAGTGTGGGACCCCAAGTTCCACAGGGAAGTAGTATATCCTAGTGGTAGTAGATTATGCTACCAGATACCCTGAAGTGGTGACCTGTCCTCCATTGAGGCAGAAAAAATGGCAAATGCTTTGTTAGAGATTTTCAGCATGGTAGGTTTCCCAAGAGAAATACTGACTGACAGAGGTGCCAATTTCATGTCAGACCTGCTGGCTTGTCTGTGGAAGCACTGTGGGGCAAAACACCTAAAGACCACTCCCAGACTAATGGTCTGGTGGAGAGGTTAAACTATACACTAAAGACCATGTTACAGGCATTTGCTGACCAGTTTAAGTGAGAGTGGGAAAATATTTGTCCCATCTGTTTTTGCTTACAGAGAGGTGCCCCAGAAATATACAGGTTTCTCACAATTTCAGTTGCTATATGGGCATAGGGTGAGGAGACCTCTAGATTTGATTCAGGATGAGTGGGAGGGTGAGTGTAAATCCCACAAAGAGTCTGTTGTGGCATATATCCTAAACATCAGGAAGAGGCTCAGGGAAGTCATGGGCTTGGCCCAGGAGAACCTGGTAAAAGCCCAACAGTGAAAAAAGGTCTAGTATGACAGGAATTCTTGAGCCAGAGAGTATGCTGTGGGGGAGCAGGTTATGGTTCTGATTCCTGTCAGACAGAATAAGCTGCAGGCAGCTTGGGAGGGACCCTTCACAGTGGTAAGGAATGTCAATGATGTTAACTACATGGTAGAACTGCTAGGCAGGAGGCGGGGGCAAAAACTGTATCATGTTAACATCATGAAACCTTACTATGATAGGGAAGCCCTGGTGCTAAGTATTTGCAGTTGAAGGCAGGAGGAGTATGAGGGGGAGCTATGGCTACAGAAAACCAGCCAGCAAAATTCCAAGTTACTATGGTGGAATGTAGAGTTGAAGGTATATGATATGACAGTGCAGCACTGTACTGAGGTCAGTAATACCAAGGCAACTGGGCCCTCAAGACAGGGTATGAGGTAATGTGTTCCCAGATAGGGTCATCCCTCTCAAGCAATGTTTCTCAAGGGGCACTTGAAAAACTAGCATGAGTCTTCAAAGGGGGGAAGAGATGTAATGAAAGGCTGTACTGCAAGCACAGCTAGCTGAAATTTTGTAAATAATTATGTCATTTAGGGATATCAGACTGATTTATACAAGATGTTTATGTTACAAATGTATTAGAACTGTATGTCTTACGAGATGCTAGTGTTACAAATGTATTAGAACTCTCTGTCATGTATAGATCATGCTGATTTGTATAGACATTTGTGTTGAAAAAGCATTTGTAAAGTGCTTGTGTTTGAAATGTATCCACAGTGTGCCTTTCTGGAGAGAACAGAAATGTACATGCACTATTGGAACTGTTTAAATATATATGTTTTAACAGAGGAAACTGGAGGGCTAACCTCAGTCTAGCAAACTTTAGTAAAATATTGAAAATTAAATCACTTTATAGGCTAGGCCATAAAAATGCTATCTCACAGGTTTCAATGCAGCCAGAGACGCAAAGTCTGTACTAGTTCTATATTGTCTTTGGGGTGAACTAATTACTACTCAGGAAGCATGGAGGTATGCAATTATTTATGACTTCCACCACCTGCCACATATCTAAGTAAAAGTCCTTGTGTATGTATTTTTACAGGGAGGTGCCAGCTTTCAGCAATAGGGGTTTTACATAGAAACTAGAAGTCAGATGACCAGAGGTGATGTCATTCTGCAAGCTATCTCAAAAGTAATATTTTTGATATTATTTTGAGAAGTCTCTTAGTAAGACTGAGCATTCCATATTTTGTCTTCGCCCTGACAACAAGAAGAACCATTCACCACATAATCTGCCTTGCTCTATTAAGTACGTTATTAGGGAATAGTAACTCTTTTAGACACAGTCAGGAATATAGTGAAGCTTAGTCTAGATATTGTTTTTTCTTTATTTGCCTGAGCCTGTCCTTCAATGTTATTTCAAATATGTCCTGTGATTTGAACTCTGATGTCACTGTGAATTGTTATTTTGTATTTCCTTGTTCTTTTATTATTTATTATTAAATATATTTAAACCTTTCATTGTGGCTGATCTTTGTAGAGATATTTAAGTTTTGAGAGTACTTGCATATTTATTTGGTGACACTGTGGGCCACTCCTAATAGCCTTGCTCTTGGTCAAACTACCATTTGTATTAGTATTAATATTATACCGTAAAATTGGACACCCTTTGTTAAGGGCCTTAAAGTAGCTGGCGAGGGGTTCTGGTGGCAGTGATAACTGTCTTATAGTCTGGGCAGAAGGGGGCATAGCTAGTAAACCTGTGCCAGCTTTTTTCAAGTGTGTGCGTGAGTGTGTGTGTGTCAGCTATGTGAGCAGGGGCATGAAGCACTGGTTGGACACAAAGAGTGTTGTAGGACTTGGCTTGGAACCCTGGCTAAGGACTCAACTCTATAGCTGTGCCAGTGGGGAGTCTTATTGGGGATCTGGAGAAAGAGGGGGGAACCAGCCCCATGCTGACTGTGGTCTCTGGGTGCTCTTAAGGGAAATTGCACTTGATACGGAGAGCTGCATTGGGAAATACTGTGTGTGTACCAGTTATCCTCCCAGTCAACATCCTCCACTGGTGCCAGTGGTGAGGACTGAGTCTCCTTGATTACTGTTCCAGAGGTGTAGGGTCATCACATATTTATGGGTTGGCAGTGGTGGGATTTCCATATCACATAGTGGTTGGCAGTGGTGGGATATCCACATCACAGTCTCATTCGAAGTAAAAATAAAACCCTGAACCCCAGCTAAACCTGGAATGTTGAGGAACTACTATAAGACCAACTACCTACTATTAAGTGATAACCTGACAAAATATTAGTCCTCCATAAACCCTGAGGGCACTGCTGCCTATGCAGAACTACAGAGGCAACTGTACCCACCAGGAATAAGTACAGAAATAACTCAAAAAAAAAATAAATAAACCACCCTTGTGGAATCACAACATCAATAGGCTGTATAAGATGAGAAAGAAAATCATGGAAAAAAAATAGGAGGTGTTATACCCAGCAGGATAAAAGCACTCTTATCAACCTAAACAAACAACTCAGAGGACAAATAAAATCTATCAAAGCAAAATCTGAGGGAAATTTGGCCTCCCAGGCCAAGGACAACCACACGACATTCTTTAACTATGCCTGCAACTTCAAAGGCAATGCACAATTGTGTGTAAAGCACCTTATTAATGGCAGTAGCTACACTGAGCCAGAAGATGAAGCAAACCCAATGGCAGACAAATTCACTTCTAACTTTACCCGTCTCTCTCCCCCTCAACCTCCCCTCAAGAAAAAACATCAAATATAACTCCCACTACTATCACTAGGGAACAGAACGTCAGTGCTCTATCTTTAAAGCAAAAAATACTGCATTGGTGAGCCCAGACAATATCCAAGGATGCCTTCTAAATATCATGCAACATGACACATCAATCCCTCTTTAATCACTATATAACCGTAGCCTCCAAACAGACTTCGTGCCTCACGAATGAAGAACAGCAACAGTCATCCATCTGCACAAAGTTGGTCCATCTACAGACTCTGAAAACTACAGACCTTTAAGTATAACTAATCTAATATGCAAAGTCATGGAAAGAATTATCATGGAAATGATTGATAATGACACAGGAAACCTTCAAACAATGGACCCAACCCAATCTGATTTCATTAAGGGCAGGTCATGCCTACTCAGCCTGATGGACTTCTTTGAAAAGGTCAAAGCAATGGATTAGGGTAAAATTGTTCACTTTGCCTCCCTTGAACTGTCCAGGGCTTTTGGCACAATACCATACTCCAGAATTGTTGATGATCTCAAGAGGTTAGATATAAACGCTTATGTTACCTGTTGGATAGCCAGCTGGCTCACAGACAAGACCCAGGGAGTAAGAATTGGGGAGTCCACCTCTACAAAGTGGCCAGTCACAAGTGGAGTCCCTCAGGGACTGCTGCTGGGACCACATCTTTTTGGCAAATACTTTTCTGAAGTTGAAGCCAATGTCAAGGGGATCTTGATGACCAGATTTGCAAGCAGCTGCAAATTAGGAGCAGTCATAGACTCCCCCACAGACACTAATCTTCTCCAAGAAGGGCTGACAGACAAATAACATGTCAGAGCTATGGACTAAAACATAATGCCAAGAAATGCATTATAGCATCCTTCAGAAAGTCATCCACCCCTGGTA